>NC_042981.1:5499860-5537360 GCF_901001165.1 Salmo trutta | reverse complement strand
CTGGCTGACTGCTAACTGGGACTATAGAGAACTACTAGCTGACTGCTAACTGGGACTATAGAGAACTACTAGCTGACTGCTAACTGGGGCTAAATAGACTAGCTGACTGGTAACTGGGGCTAAATAGACTAGCTGACTGCTAACTGGGGCTATAGAGAACTACTAGCTGACTGCTAACTGGGGCTAAAGAGAACTACTAGCTGACTGCTAACTGGGGCTAAATAGACTAGCTGACTGGTAACTGGGGCTATAGAGAACTACTGGCTGACTGCTAACTGGGGCTAAAGAGAACTACTAGCTGACTGGTAACTGGGGCTAAATAGAACTAGCTGACTGCTAACTGGGGCTATAGAGAACTATTATCTGACTGCTAACTGGGGCTAAATAGACTAGCTGACTGGTAACTGGGGCTATAGAGAACTACTGGCTGACTGCTAACTGGGGCTAAATAGACTAGCTGACTGCTAACTGTGGCTAAATAGACTAGCTGACTGCTAACTGGGGCTAAATAGACTAGCTGACTGGTAACTGGGGCTAAATAGACGAGCTGACTGCTAACTGGGGCTATAGAGAACTACTAGCTGACTGGTAACTGGGGCTATAGAGAACTACTAGCTGACTGGTAACTGGGGCTAAATAGACTAGCTGACTGGTAACTGGGGCTAAATAGACTAGCTGACTGCTAACTGGGGCTATAGAGAACTACTAGCTGACTGCTAACTGGGGCTATAGAGAACTACTAGATGACTGCTAACTGGGGCTAAATAGACTAGCTGACTGCTAACTGGGGCTAAAGAGAACTACTAGCTGAACTGAAATCAACTCAGCGGAATCAAAGACGATTGTAGAGATCATGCGGTAGTTAACCCTGGTCCTGGAGAGCTGCAGGGTTTAGTTCCAACCAATCACCACACCTGATTCTACTAATCCCCTCATCAAGTGAGCTAATGGATAACTGTCAGTGAGTGGCTGAATTCCAGCTACCTGGTCTCCCAGGTCTAAAGCAAAACAGGAAAACTCAAAAACCTGAA
Organism: Salmo trutta; assembly: GCF_901001165.1. Classification (NCBI taxonomy): domain Eukaryota; kingdom Metazoa; phylum Chordata; class Actinopteri; order Salmoniformes; family Salmonidae; genus Salmo; species Salmo trutta. The sequence goes on along the minus strand of NC_042981.1, from coordinate 5,536,329 downwards.
GCACCTGCACCACTCCAGGACCAGGGTTGCCTAATCCACTTCTAGTCTAGATGATTCTACGTTCTCCACTCTGAGCTTGTTTTTGCTATCATTCCAATCCATGTTTGGCATATGACAAGGAGTACAGGAAGTGGAATGTCAGCACAAAACAGGTCTGGGTTTCAGACTAGCAGAGAGGGGCTGAAGATTGACCAGGACCTGTGTGTGACGTGTTTAACAATTATTTTACTGCAAAAGACATGACATTTCTAGCTTGTATAAATGTAACTATTATTATTATTATTATTATTATTACTACTACTATTATTATTTATGATTAAAATAATTATTCCTATTAATGTTATTCTCAATGCTTGCTACAGAATTGACCCGTGGTTATTTCTTGTTTGTCTCCTGACATCAAATAAATTATTCTTTCAAATTAAAATCAAAGGGTTATGGATTACATTCGACTCCGATTGAGTTTTGTTTTTTATTTGTAAAGACTAGGCTGCCTAGTTGGGATTTTAGGGACTCAGCGTCACCTTTGGGGAGAAGCGTGTGTGTTTGTTAACTGTGGCACAGAGGGCACTGACCCTCTCCACACACACAATACACACACACACACACACACACACACACACACACACACACACACACACACACACACACACACACACACACACACACACACACACACACACACACACACACACACACACACACACACACCCTGCAGCCTGGGAGGTAACCAAGCAACATGGCCATTTCAGGCTAAGGCCAGCCGGCTCATGCACAAAAGAGACAAATAGTCTCTCTCTTTCTCTCTCTTTCTCTCCCTCTCTCTGTCTGCCTCTCTCTCTCTCTCTCTCTGTGTCTCTCTCTCTCTGTGTCTCACTCTCTCTGCCTCTCTCTGTCTCTCTCTGTCTCTCTCCCTCTCTCTCTTCGTCTCTCTCTCTGTCTCTGTCTCTCTCGCTCTCTCTCGCTCTCTCTCTGTCTCTCTGTCTCTCTCCGTCTCTCTCTCTCTCCGTCTCGCTCGCTCTCTCTCACTCTCTCTCTCTCTCTCTCTCTCTCCTGTCTCTCTCTCTGTCTCTCTCTGTCTCTCTCTCTCTCTCTCTCTCTCTCTCTCTCTCTCCTGTCTCCTGTCTCCTGTCTCTTTCTCTGTCTCTGTCTCTCTGTCTTTCTCTCTCTCTCTCTCTGTCTCTCTCTTTCCTGTCTCTTTCTCTGTTTCTGTCTCTCTGTCTCTCTCTCCCTCACTCTCTCTCTCTCTCGCTGTCTCCCTCTCTCTCCCTCTCTGTCCTGCTGATGTATTGAAAAGGGGACTTTTGATTGTTGTCAGAGGACGGTCAGATTACCCAGCAGCACAGCGAACCCCCCCCCCCCCCCATTCTCACCCCTCCTTCACCTCCACACCCATTGCATGCTGGCACCAACCACCGCTGCTGCCGAACACAATGCCCACGACCACAGACACAAAGTGCCAACATGCTCAATTTGCATTAGACACACACACACACACACACACACACACACACACACAGACACACAGACACACAGACACACAGACACACACACAAAGGAGAGCAAGCAGGGACAACAACGGCTCATGCACACTGTCCATTGTTACATTTCTCAATGTCACGTTTCCTGTTTCTTTTATAAATACTAAATGAGTATTATATATATATATATTATATAATACTCAATACCTGTCTGTCTGTTGTAGCTGCAGTCAAATGACCAAATCGCCCTCCAGTTGCCTTATGAGTAGAATATTATTAATATTTTTCATAATTTCATAATTTCTAAACTTAAAAAAAAAATATATTACTCCGAAAACCGGTTTTGTTATATTTCCGTCTTCTGTGATGTACAGTACCGGCCAGAAGTTTTAGACCACCTACTCAGTCATTTATTTTTACTATTTTCTACATCGTAGAATAATAGTGAAGACATCAAAACTATGAAATAACACATATGGAATCACGTAGTAACCAAAAAAGTGTTAAACAAATCAAGTGTTAAATCAAATCTATTTTGTATTTGATTCTTCAAATAGCCACCCTTTGTCTTGATGGTAAATGACCTTTTAATGGCACCGAGGCTCTAAATCTGTCCTCGTGCTCCTAGATCTTAGTGCTGCTTTTGATACCATCGATCACCACATTCTTTTGGAGAGATTGGAAACCCAAATTGTTCTACACGGACAAGTTCTGGCCTGGTTTAGATGTTATCTGTCAGAAAGATATCAGTTTGTCTCTGTGAATGGTTTGTCCTCTGACAAATCAACTGTAAATGTTGGTGTTCCTCAAGGTTCCGTTTTAGGACCACTATTGTTTTCACTATATATTTGACCTCTTGGTGATATCATTTGGAAACATAATGTCAACTTTCACTGCTGTGTGGACGACACACAGCTGTACATTTTGATGAAACATGGTGAAGGCTGAGGCTGCAAACTTTCTACTTTTAAACTCGGACAAAACAGAGATTCTTGTTCTAGGTCCCAAGAAACAAAGAGATCTTCTGTTGAATCTGACAATTAATCTTGATGGTTGTACAGTCGTCTCAAATAAAACTGTGAAGTAACTGCGTTACTCTGGACCCTGATCTCTCTTTTGAAGAACATATCAAGACTGTTTCAAGGACAGCTTTTTTCCATCTACGTAACATTGCAAAAATCAGAAACTTTCTGTCCATACTTCTAGGTTGGACTACTGCAATGCTCTACTTTCCGGCTACCCGGATAAAGCACTAAATAAACTTCAGTTAGTGCTAAATACGGCTGCTAGAATCCTGACTAGAACCAACAAATTTGATCATATTACTCCAGTGCTAGCCTCCCTACACTGTTAAGGCAAGGGCTGATTTCAAGGTTTTACTGCTAACCTACAAAGCATTACATGGGCTTGCTCCTACCTATCTTTCCGATTTGGTCCTGCCGTACATACCTACACGTACGCTACGGTCACAAGACGCAGGCCTCCTAATTGTCCCTAGAATTTCTAAGCAAACAACTGGAGGTAGGGCTTTCTCCTATAGAGCTCCATTTTTATGGAATAGTCTGCCTACCCATGTGAGAGACGCAGACTCGTTCTCAACCTTTAAGTCTTTATTGAAGACTCATATCTTCAGTAGGTCCTATGATTGAGTGTAGTCTGGCCCAGGAGTGTGAAGGTGAACGGAAAGGCTCTGGAGCAACGAACCGCCCTTGCTGTCTCTGCCTGGCCGGTTCCCCTCTCTCCACTGGGATTCTCTGCCTCTAACCCTATTACAGGGGCTGAGTCACTGGCTTACTTGGTGTTCTTCCATGCCGTCCCTAGGAGGGGTGCGTCACTTGAGTGGGTTGAGTCACTGACGTGGTCTTCCTGTCTGGGTTGGCGCCCCCCCTTGGGTTGTGCCGTGGCGGAGATCTTTGTGGGCTATACTCGGCCTTGTCTCAGGATGGTAAGTTGGCGGTTGAAGATATCCCTCTAGTGGTGTGGGGGCTGTGCTTTGGCAAAGAGTTGTGGGGTTATATCCTGCCTGTTTGGCCCTGTCCGGGGGTATCATCGGATGGGGCCACAGTGTCTCCTGACCCCTCCTGTCTCAGCCTCCAGTATTTATGCTGCAGTAGTTTATGTGTCGGGGGGCTAGGTCTGTTATATCTGGAGTATTTCTCCTGTCTTATCCGGTGTCCTGTGTGAATTTAAGTATGCTCTCTCTAATTCTCTCTTTCTCTCTTTCTCTCTTTCTTTCATTCTTTCTCTCGGAGGACCTGAGCCCTAGGACCATGCCTCAGGACTACCTGGCATGAGGACTCCTTGCTGCCCCCAGTCCACCTGGCCATGCTGCTGCTCCAGTTCTAACTGTTCTGCCTGCGGCTATGGAACCCAGACCTGTTCACCGGACGTGCTACCTGTGCCAGACCTGCTGTTTTCAACTCTCTAGAGACAGCAGGAGCGGTAGAGATACTCTCAATGATCGGCTATGAAAAGCCAACTGACATTTACTCTTGAGGTGCTGACTTGTTGCACCCTCGACAACTACTGTGATTATTATTATTTGACCATGCTGGTCATTTATGAACATTTGAACATCTTGGCCATGTTCTGTTATAATCTCCACCCGGCACAGTCAGAAGAGGACTGGCCACCCCTCATAGCCTGGTTCCTCTCTAGGTTTCTTCCTAGGTTTTGGCCTTTCTAGGGAGTTTTCCTAGCCACCGTGCTTCTACACCTGCATTACTTGCTGTTTGGGGTTTTAGGCTGGGTTTCTATACAGCACTGTGAGATATCAGCTGATGTAAGAAGGGCTATATAAATACTTTTGATTTGATTTGATTAGTCACCTGGAATGCATTTCAATTAACAGGTGTGCCTTCTTAAAAGTTCATTTTTGGAATTTATTTCCTTCATAATGCGTTTGAGCCAATCAGTTGTGTTGTGACAAGGTAGGGAGAGGGAGAGAGAGAGAGGTGGGGTTACTAGAGGTAAAGAGAGAGAGAGAGAGAGGTGGGGTTATTAGAGGGAGAGAGAGAGAGAGAGGTGGGGTTATTAGAGGGAGAGAGAGAGAGGTGGGGTTACTAGAGGTAAAGAGAGAGAGAGAGAGAGAGGTGGGGTTATTAGAGGGAGAGAGAGAGAGGTGGGGTTATTAGAGGGAGAGAGAGAGAGAGGTGGGGTTATTAGAGGGAGAGAGAGAGAGAGGTGGGGTTACTAGAGGGAGAGAGAGAGAGAGGTGGGGTTACTAGAGGTAAAGAGAGAGAGAGAGGTGGGGTTATTAGAGGGAGAGAGAGAGAGAGAGAGAGAGGTGGGGTTATTAGAGGGAGAGAGAGAGAGAGAGAGAGGTGGGGTTACTAGAGGTAAAGAGAGAGAGAGGTGGGGGTACTAGAGGGAGAGAGAGAGAGGTGGGGTTACGAGACTCTCATTCTCTCTCCCCCTCTCTCTCTCTCTCTCTGTCTGTCCCTACATCTTCCTCTATCTATCTCGCATTCTCTCTCTCTCTCCATTGTCCTCTCTCTATCGCTCTCTCTCTTTCCCTCTAGTACTCCACCACACATTCTCTCTCTCTCTCTATCCCTCCATCTTCCTCTCCATCTCTCTGTCCCTTCATCCATCTCTCTGTCCCTTCATCCATCTCTCTGTCCCTTCATCCATCTCTCTGTCCCTCCATCTCTCTCTCTGTCTCTCTGTCTCTCTGTCACTCCATCTTCCTCTCCATCTCTCACTCCGTCTCAGTCTCCGTCTCTCTCTCTCTCTCTCTCTCGCTCTCTCTCTTTCTCTGTCCCACCAGCTTTCTGTTCAGCAGCAGTCTGCCTGCTAATCAAACACCATCTGTCCTCCCATACCAACCTGTCTTCAACATCTGCCCAAGTCTCTTAACAACCCTTTAACAACCTTCTCACTATGTTCACGCACGCGCATGCACACACACACACACGCGCACGCGCGCGCACACACACATATATACGCACGTGCACACGCACGCGCACACACAAACACACACACACACGCACGCACGCACGCACACACACACACACACACACACACACACACACTGAGCCCGTCTCTCTTACCAACCCTTTAACAATGTTCACAGCCCACTGCCCACCTCTGTCTGTCTGATTACAGCTGTTACTACTTCTGTTACACCTCTTAAACACACAGTACGACTCGAGGGTTGTTTGGGGACGCAGTGTGTGTGTGTGTCTCTGTGTGTGATTGGCTTGCTGAAGTACTGATTGTTCTGCCTTGACTAGCCAAGTGTTCAAAGGACCAGCACTTCCACAGATTCATAGGAGAGAAGAGAGGTGGAGGAAATGGAGGGAGGAGGTGAAGAAAGAAAGGAAAAGATGGGGAGCAGATGAGAGAGAAACAAATTCAGTCCAAAACTGCTCTCTTTCAAATGCTTATGGTTATTTTGGGAAACTTTGTGGACAGAAAATGTCCCCCTTGAGAGGGAGAGGACAGATAGAGAGAACAATAGATGACAGATTGACGAGGAGAAGGAAAGATAAAGTGATAGAGGGATGGGGTTTTTTAAACGAGTGCAGGTCTGAATAGTGACCAGGGGAAGAATCAGCCGGCTGGACTGAAGTGTGTTTGGAGCTAATAGTCTGTAGTAAGAGCTCCCTGAGAGGACACACACACACACACACACACACACACACACACTGCTGTTCCTCCAAACATGCCAAGACATTTTCTAGCGTAATCTCCAATGGAACTCCCCTGACCAATCAGATCTGTTCATCTGCAGATCTTTGCTATTCATTCTGAACCAGGTTCTTCTGGCAGGGACAAGAGATGGAGCCATTAACCCACACACACACACACACACACACACACACACACACACACACACACACACACACACACACACACACACACACACACACACACACACACCAGAAGAGAATAAAGAGATTGAAGTGATACTAATTGTTACGTCCTGACCATAGAAAGCTTTTATTTTCTATGGTAGAGTAGGTCAGGGCGTGACTGGGGGGTTAGTCTAGTTTATTATTTCTATGTGGGGTTCTAGGTTTGTTTTGTTGGTGATTGTGTATTATTCCCAATTAGAGGCAGCTGGCAATCGTTGTCTCTAATTGGGGATCATACTTAAGTAGCGTGTTTTCCACTTGTGGGTTATGGGATATTGTGTTTATGTGTAGTTTCATTGTCGTCACGTTTCGTTTATTCTTTATTGTTTTTGTATGTTGCTTAGTTTCACTTTATATTAAAGATGTGGAACGCTACTCACGCTGCGCCTTGGTCCGTTTCTACAACCAAACGTGACAGAATATCCCATCAAACCAGGACTAAGCAGTGTGACCAGGAGGAGCAGGGATCCTGGGCACAGGAGAGAAGGGAGTGGAGGACTTCCTGGACGTGGGAGGAGATCATGGCAGGAGACAAGAGCCTGCCATGGAAGCAGGCGGAGGCAGCGAAGGAGGATCAACGACAACTCCGGGGTTCGCAACCACGACAGAAGCCCGAGAGAAAACGTTTTTTGGGGGGGCACATGGAGTGGTCGGTGAGGCCGAGGGGCGAGTCAGAGAGCAAAAAGTAATATTGGGAGAGACTGAGCGAGGAGTATTGTGAGATAGTTGAGGGGAGAGAGTGGATGGTTTGGTGTCTGGAACAAGACAGTCGCCGTGAGGAGCGTGGGACTAGTCAGGCACCATGTTGTGCGGAGATACGCAATGTGTCTCCAGTGCGTTCTGTGCCAGCTCCTCGCACTTACCGTGCGAAAGTGAGCCTCCAGCCAGGACGGGTTGTGCCGGCTCAGCGTTCCTGGTCTCCAGTACGTCTCCTCGGTCCAGGATATCCTGCGCCAGCTCTACGCACTGTGTCGCCAGTGTACCTTCACAGCTCCGTGCATCCTGTGCCAGCGCCCCGCACTTGCCGGGCTAAAGTGAGCGTCCAGCCAGGACGGTTGTGCCAGCTCTACGCTCCAGACCTCCAGTGAGCCTCCACAGTCCAGTATATCCTGTGCCTCCTCCTCGCACTCTTCCTGAAGTGCGTGTTCCCAGTCAGGTACGTCCTGTGCCGGCCCCACGCATCAGGCCTCCAGTGCACCTTCCCGTTCCAGAGCTTCCGGCGACAGTTCCCAGTCCAGAGCTTCCGGCGACGGTTCCCGGTCCAGAGCTTCCGGCGACGGTTCCCGGTCCAGAGCTTCCGGCGACGGTTCCCGGTCCAGAGCTTCCGGCGACGGTTCTCGGTCCGGAACCTCCTGAGACGGCCCACAGTCCGGAGCCTCTTGAGATGGTCAACGGTCCGGAACCTCCAACTCCATGGCCGGAGCCTTCCCCTGCGCTGGTGCCCAGTCCAGGCACAGCGTCCAGTCCCGCTCCATGGCCGGAGCCTTCCCATGCGCCGATGCCCAGTTTAAGCACGGCGTCCAGTCCAGCTCCAAGGCCAGAGTCTTCTTCTGCGTTGGTGCCCAGTCCAGGCACAGTGTTCAGCCTGGGTCCATGGCTGGACCCGCAGGATGAGCGGGTTCTCCGCCACCGATACTAGACACCCCCCCCCCAACCCTCCCTTTTTGTTTCAGGTTTTGCGGTCGGAGTCCGCACCTTTAGGGGGGGTACTGTCATGTCGTGACCATAGAAAGCTTTTATTTTCTATGGTAGAGTAGGTCAGGGCGTGACTGGGGAGTTAGTCTAGTTTATTATTTCTATGTGGAGTTCTAGGTTTGTTTTTCTACGTTGGTGATTGTGTATGATTCCCAATTAGAGGCAGCTGGTAATCGTTGTCTCTAATTGGGGGGTTATGGGATATTGTGTTTATGTGTAGTTTCATTGTCATCACGTTTCGTTTATTGTTTTTGTATGTTGCATAGTTTCACTTTATATTAACGATGTGGAACGCTACTCACGCTGCGCCTTGGTCCGTTTCTACAAACGAACGTGACGCTAACAGAGTTCTCTCTGACCTCTACGGCCATGATAAACTAACATGAGTAATAAAAAAATAAAACGTCAAACAGCATTTGTTTCAACTCTGTTAAACATTCGACCATAGCAGAATAGCAAGTCTCAACATGTTCCCATTCTGGCCAGTGAAACAGGCTTAATTTGGTTATTGGTAATAGATTTGGTCTAGTTGAAAACCCGAAGTTTTTCCAGAATATTTCATCCGGATCAAATTGATCCCTGTGTTCTGTTAAAATATTTTTCCCCTTCTAGTCTGGTCCCTCGTTGCTTTATTCAAACTTAAGGTGTAAACTAAGACTGTGACCCCTAAATATTACTTTCTTTATTTAACCAGGCAAGTCAGTTAAGAACAAATTCTTATTTACAATGACAGCCTACACCATCCAAACCCAGATGACACTGGGCCAATTGTGGTGCACCCTATGGTACTCCCAATCACAGCTGATTGTGATACAGCCTGGATTCGAACCAGGGTATCTGCAGTGACGCCTCTAGCACTGAGATGCAGTGTCTTAGACTGGTGCACCACTCGGGAGCCCCATGTGATACAAGAATCTCTGTCATTCCACCTAATTTACAATTATCATGATCATTATGATTCCATATACATTTCAATTCCCTCTAAGACCAGAATCTAATGGAGGTGGGGGGGGAGGGGGCAACAGAATCACAGGATCAATTATCATTTGGATTCAATTTCATCATTCCAGAAGTTTGTTTGCAGTTGTGTTGAAGATGTTCATTGAAAAGAAACTCTGACTACGGTATGAGGTCCGGAAAACACACACACACACACACACAGACAGACACACACACACACACACACACACATACACACACATACACACACACACACACACACACACACACACACACACACACAGAGTAAAGAAGTTATACATTGCAGGCGTATTGTAAGCCGGAGTTGACGCCTTATAGTGCCATCTAGTGGTGGACAACACCAATTGTGAAAACGATTATTCTCACGACCAGTTCTCACGGTCTCATGACACAATTAGATCCGTTTCTCAAACGTCAAATTTAGAAGTTGTTCCAAAATGTTACATTTCAAAGTGTTTAAGGTTCAGATATTAACTATGAATATTTTAGGTAAGGGTTGGTCTGAATGGTAAAAGTTTGGGATAGGCTTAAAACAAAAAATCTCAAACGTGCAACCTTTGGAATCAGAGGCTTAGGCTGATTAGCCATCCGCAAGTAACTAACAATAAAAACGAAACCTATTTGAAGTTAACAGCGCTCACTGTTAATGTCCGGTTTCCACGTCATCTCCGAGACGTCCTCACAAATGGGATGGATGTTGAATACTGACTTGTATCACGGGTGACTGCAAAACACACATGAATATAATGGCCTGTTGCGCTCTGTGTGTGTGTGTGCGTGGGTAGGAGTAGGGAGTCGATGGAGGGTATTGCCAAGAGCTTCATGTTTGATTACCAGTCCAATAAGACCATATGAACAGTCAATACAGCCTTTCAAGTCTACCAGGGGGTCCAGCTTACTTAGTGCCAGAACACAGTCACACATACATACCCTTTATACACTTTGTCCTCTATTGCAGACAGAGAGGGAAAATGGCTAACGAACGTGTCCATTTTAATCTACATCAGTTTATCTTCCTGGTCCGTTTTTGATGGGTACCTTCTAAATATTGTTGGGGTTTTTTTTGCACGCGGTTCCCAGAATTCTACGCTGCTGTTCTAGAATTTGATTGTTGCATTTTGTCGCTATTCTCTGCACCCCTCACTGCATCAAAGACCGCACTGTCTGTTTCATATGAGGCTTTAGAAGAAGAAGAAAAAAACGGCCATTTTTAACCACTTCATCTCTGATCCTTTCTTCTTATAGTAGAAGCAGAGAGTATATATAGTAGCATCTATACTATGTGTATTATTATGTGAAAGAGGCTTTGGTGTTAGCCTGTCTGAGAGGCTCCGTTTGAGACCAGGGAGGGAAACCTGACGTGCTAAGTACAAATGTGTTTGATACAATAGTGCTGATCAAACCAAGAGAGAGCAAGGTATGAGCAGATATTACATATGCAGAACCATGTCTAAGGGAAACGCTGGCATCCTAAATCATTTTTAGTTCATAAAAAAAAAAATATATATATATATATTTATTCTGGCCTGGAAGAACTAGGTTGTAATGTGACTACATTTCATCCTCATGTCAACTTTTATCTCCACTGGAGATGTCTGCCTCGTCACCAAGCAAGGATAATATTTTGCAATCATCAAGTGTGGTGAGTATTATGGGTTGGATTTAGCCTGGTTGAGGGCCGGAGAACAGGGTGGATCAAGTCATGTCTGTCTGTCAATGACGTTTTGATTTTGATTTTTGATGATGATTGATTGGTGTGAAGCCAAATCCAAACTGGCTTCCCATGATACTTTTTTTTTGGTGCAGCAGGTTCATTCACATTTGAGCTCACAGGCCAGTCAAGTTCTTCTGCACCGATCTCGACAAACCATTTCTGTATGGACCTTGCTTTGTGCACGGGGGCATTGTCATGCTGAAACAGGAAAGGGCCTTCCCCAAACTGTTGCCACAAAGTTGGAAGTACAGAATAGCTTAAAATGTAATTGTATGCTGTAGCGTTACGATTTCCCTTCACTGGAACTAAGGGGCCTAGCCGGAACCATGAAAAACAGCCCCAGACCATTATTCCTCCACCACTAAACTGTACAGCTGGCACTATGCATTGGGGCAGGTAGCGTTCTCCTGGCATTCGCCAAAAACAGATTCGTCCTTCGGACTGCCAGATGGTGAAGGGTGATTCATCAGTCCAGAGAACACGTTTCCATGGCTCCAGAGTTCAATGGCGGTGAGCTTTACACCGCTCCAGCCGACGCTTGGCGTTGAGCATGGTGATCTAAGGCTTTTGTGCGGCTGCTCGGTCATGGAAACCCATTTCATGAAGCTCCCGACAAACAGTTCTTGTGCTGACGTTGCTTCCAGAGGTAGTTTGGAACTCGGTAGTGAGTGTTGCAACCAGGACAGACGATTTTTACACACTTCAGCACTCGGTGGTCCCGTTCTGTGAGCTTGTGTGGCCTACCACTTCGTAGCTGAGCCGTTGTTGCTCCTAGAAATTTCCACTTCACAATAACAGCACTTACAGTTGACCAGGGCAGCTCTAGCAGGGCAGAAATGTGACGAACTGACTTATTGGAAAGGTGGCATCCTATGACGGTGCCACGTTGAAAGTCATTGAGCTCTGCAGTAAGACCATTCTACTGACAATGTTTGTCTATGGAGATTGAATAGCTGTGTGCTCGATTTTATACACCTGTCAGCAACGGGCCTGGCTGAAATAACCAAATCCACCTATTTGAAAGTGTGTCCACATATTTTTGTATATATAGTGTATCTCTGACATCATAGTGTACATTCAAAATGATGAAACACAAAAAGTAGAAAGATAAATTGTTTTGTATGTTTTTATATATAAAAAAACAAATATTGGTAAATATTTTGGGGGGGGGGGAGCCTGGCATCCCTTGGAAACCATGAATACACACCACTGCAAACAAATATGCATATTTAGTAGGCTGAAGGTTTTCTGAATGTTGATAAATTTGTGGAGAGCCTTGGGTTTTTCTCTAATATAATGGTCATATCTGTTGGTTACTCTCCAGCAGTTTCTCATTAAGGAACAGTTGAAGGCACTCTGCCTCTGAGGAGGTGCTACGTACAGTACACCAGACGGGGTGTCATTGAAGTCTACATATGTCGGATCTTAAAATGACCCATTTTGTCGCAGGAGGATAATAAATCCTGCAACAGGAGGATTTGAAAGGATATTTAATATTTAGATTCGCCGCCAGGGGGCAGCTGGAATCGGTGTTTGTAGGCTATACACCAGGGCTCTCCAACCCTGTTCCTGGAGAACTACCCTCCTGTAGGTTTACACCAGGACTCTCCAACCCTGTTCCTGGAGAACTACCCTCCTGTAGGTTTACACCAGGACTCTCCAAGTACTGTTGTAGTTACTGTCTAGAGGAACTAGTACTGTCTGGAGGAACTAGTACTGTCTGGAGGAACTAGTACTGTCTAGAGGAACTAGTACTGTCTAGAGGAACTAGTACTGTCTAGAGGGACTAGTACTGTCTAGAGGAACTAGTACTGTCTGGAGGAACTAGTACTGTCTAGAGGAACTAGTACTGTCTGGAGGAACTAGTACTGTCTAGAGGAACTAGTACTGTCTAGAGGAACTAGTACTGTCTAGAGGGACTAGTACTGTCTGGAGGAACTAGTACTGTCTAGAGGAACTAGTACTGTCTGGAGGAACTAGTACTGTCTAGAGGAACTAGTACTGTCTGGAGGAACTAGTACCGTCTGGAGGAACTAGTACTGTCTGGAGGAACTAGTACTGTCTGGAGGAACTAGTACTGTCTAGAGGAACTAGTACTGTCTGGAGGAACTAGTACTGTCTAGAGGAACTAGTACTGTCTGGAGGAACTAGTACTGTCTGGAGGAACTAGTACTGTCTGGAGGAACTAGTACTGTCTAGAGGAACTAGTACTGTCTGGAGGAACTAGTACTGTTGTAGTTACTGTCTGGAGGAACTAGTACTGTTGTAGTTACTGTCTGGAGGAACTAGTACTGTTGTAGTTACTGTCTGGAGGAACTAGTACTGTCTGGAGGAACTAGTACTGTCTGGAGGAACTAGTACTGTCTAGAGGAACTAGTACTGTCTGGAGGAACTAGTACTGTTGTAGTTACTGTCTAGAGGGACTAGTACTGTCTGGAGGAACTAGTACTGTTGTAGTTACTGTCTGGAGAAACTAGTACTGTTGTAGTTACTGTCTGGAGGAACTAGTACTGTTGTAGTTACTGTCTGGAGGAACTAGTACTGTTGTAGTTACTGTCTGGAGGAACTAGTACTGTCTGGAGGAACTAGTACTGTTGTAGTTACTGTCTGGAGGAACTAGTACTGTCTGGAGGAACTAGTACTGTTGTAGTTACTGTCTGGAGGAACTAATACTGTCTGGAGGAACTAATACTGTCTGGAGGAACTAGTACTGTTGTAGTTACTGTCTGGAGGAACTAGTACTGTCTAGAGGAACTAGTACTGTCTGGAGGAACTAGTACTGTCTGGAGGAACTAGTACTGTCTGGAGGAACTAGTACTGTCTGGAGGAACTAGGACTGTCTGGAAGAACAAGTACTGTCTAGAGGAACTAGTACTGTCTAGAGGAACTAGTACTGTCTGGAGGAACTAATACTGTCTAGAGGAACTAATACTGTCTAGAGGAACTAGTACTGTCTGGAGGAACTAGTACTGTCTGGAGGAACTAGTACTGTCTAGAGGAACTAGTACTGTTGTAGTTACTGTCTGGAGGAACTAGTACTGTTGTAGTTACTGTCTGGAGGAACTAGTACTGTCTAGAGGAACTAGTACTGTCTGGAGGAACTAGTACTGTCTAGAGGAACTAGTACTGTCTGGAGGAACTAGTACTGGTCTGGAGGGACTAGTACTGTCTGGAGGAACTAGTACTGTCTGGAGGAACTAGTACTGTCTGGAGGAACTAGTACTGTCTAGAGGAACTAGGACTGTCTAGAGGGACTAGTACTGTCTAGAGGAACTAGTACTGTCTGGAGGAACTAGTACTGTCTAGAGGAACTAGTACTGTCTGGAGGAACTAGTACTGGTCTGGAGGGACTAGTACTGTCTGGAGGAACTAGTACTGTCTGGAGGAACTAGTACTGTCTGGAGGAACTAGTACTGTCTAGAGGAACTAGTACCGTCTGGAGGAACTAGTACTGTTGTAGTTACTGTCTGTGAGCTGTACTGTCTGGAGGAACTAGTACTGTTGTAGTTACTGTCTGTGAGCTGTACTGTCTGGAGGAACTAGTACTGTTGTTGTTACTGTCTGGAGGAACTAGTACTGTTGTAGTTACTGTCTGTGAGCTGTACTGTCTGGAGGAACTACAGTTGTACCGTTCTAGTTACTGTCTGTGGGCTTTACTTGTAGTCTTTCTCAAGTATTTTCTGAAGGAAGTAACTTACTTTTTAATCCGTTACATTTTACCAAATTGGTTCAGTTACATAGATTGATATATATATCTTTTTTGAACTAAACAAATCTGTGATTTTCATATGTTTTTTTATACATGAATCGATACTATTGGTTCCCCTTTATGTCAGTATGAGCGTTTCACAACCCCATTGACCAATGAAATGCATTCAATATAGCGTGTCATGAAAACTCTCAAGTCCATTGGCTCTCAAAGTTGTCTGTCACACCGAGTTGTATCTTCACCACGGCTCTTGCAGTAACTTCCCTCCTGAGAATATTTGTTGTTTTCTAGGGTTCTCAGCCAGACACGTGGTAAGTTGCACTTGAATTACCTTCTGCCTTATAGATACAGTGCATTCGAAAAGTATTCGGACCCTTTGACTTTTTCCACATTTTGTTACTTTTACAGACGTATTCTAAAATTGATTAAATCGTTTTTTCTCCTCATCAATCTACACACAATACCCCATAATGACAAAGCAAAAACTGTTTTTTAGAAATATCACATTTAAAACAGTATTCAGACACTTTACTCAGTACTTTGTTAAAGCACCTTTGGCAGCGATTACAGCATCGAGTCTTCTTGGGTATGATGCTACAAGCTTGGCACACCTGTATTTGGGGAGTTTCTCCCATTCTTCTCTGTAGATCCTCTCAAGCTCTGTCAGGTTGGATGGAGAGCGTTGCTGCACAGCTATTTTCAGGTCTCTCCAGAGATGTTCGATCAGGTTCAAGTCTGTGCTCTGGCTGGGCCACTCAAGGACATTCAGATACTTGTCCCGAAGCAACTCCTGCGTTTTCTTGGCTATGTGCTTAGGGTCAATGTCCTGTTGGAAGGTGAACCTTCACCCCCAGTCTGAGGTCCTGAGTGCTCTGGAGCAGGTTTTCATCAAGGATTTCTCTGTACTTTTCTCCGTTGATCTTTCCCTCGATCCTGACTAGTCTCCCAGTCCCTGCCGCTGAAAAACATCCCCACAGCATGATGCTGCCACCACCATGCTTCGCCGTAGGGATGGTGCCAGGTTTCCTCCAGACGTGACGCTTGGCATTCAGGTCAAGTAGTTAAATCTTAGTTTCATCAGACCATAGAATTTGTTTGTCATGGTCTGACAGTCCTTAGGTGCCTTTTGACAAACTCCAAGCATACTTTAATTTTACTGAGGAGTGGCTTCCGTCTGGCCACTCTACCATAAAGACCTGATTGGTGCTGTAGAGATGGTTGTCCTTCTGGAAGGTTCTCCCATCTCTACAGAGGAACTCTGGAACTCTGTCAGAGTGACCATCGGGTTCTTGGTCACCTCCCTGACCAAGGCCCTTCTCCCCCGATTGCTCAGTTTGGCCGGGCGGCCAGCTCTAGGAAGAGTCTTGGTGGTTCCAAACTTCTTCCGTTTAAGAATGATGGAGGCCACTGTGTTCTTGGGGACCTTCAATGCTGCAGAAAATGTTTGGTACCCTTCCCCAGATCTGTGCCTCACCACAATCCTGTCTCGGAGCTCTACAGACAATTTCTTCGACCTCATGGCTTGGTTTTTGCTCTGACATGCACTGTCAACTGTGGGACCTTATATCGACAGGTGTGTGCCTTTCCAAACCATGTCCAATCAATTGAATTTACCACAGGTGGGCTCCAATCAAGTTGTAGAAACATCTCAAGGATGATCAATGGAAACAGGATGCACCTGAGCTCAATTTTTTTGTCTCATAGCAAAGGGTCTGAATACTTATGTAAATAAGTTATATCTGTTTTCTTTCTTTATAAATGTGCAAAAAATTCAAAAAACTTGTTTTCACTTTGTCATTATGAGGAATTGTATGTAGATTAATGAGACAAAATAAATATTTAATCAATTTTAGAAATTTAAAAAATATTTAATCAAATGTGGAAAAGTAAAGGGGTCTGAATTCTTTCCGAATGCACTGTATTCTATATTTCAGGAGTAAGATAAGTATTTCTAACATATAATTCTGCTTTTACAATTGTGTTTTGAGGACAAGCGCAAATCAAATGGCTAGGTAGCTAACTAGCTAGCTCTCCTACCCTATTCTGTCTCCTCTCCTTCTCTATTCTGTCTCCTCTCCTTCTCTATTCTGTCTCCTCTCCTTCTCTATTCTGTCTCCTCTCCTTCTCTATTCTGTCTCCTCTCCTTCTCTATTCTGTCTCCTCTCCTTCTCTATTCTGTCTCCTCTCCTTCTCTATTCTGTCTCCTCTCCTTCTCTATTATGTCTCCTCTCCTTCTCTATTCTGTCTCCTCTCCTTCTCTTTTCTGTCTCTTTTCTTTCTATATTCTGTCTTCTCTGCCTCTCTATTCTGTCTCCTCTCCCTCTATTCTCTCCTCTCCTCTATTCTGTCTCCTCTCCTTCTCTTTTCTGTCTCTTTTCTTTCTATATTCTGTCTTCTCTGCCTCTCTATTCTGTCTCCTCTCCCTCTATTCTCTCCTCTCCTCTATTTGGTCTCCTCTCCTTCTCTATTCTGTCTCCTCTCCTTCTCTATTCTGTCTCCTCTCCTTCTATATTCTGTCTCCTCTCCTTCTGTCTCCTCTCCTTCTATATTCTGTCTTCTCTGCCTCTCTATTCTGTCTCCTCTCCCTCTATTCTGTCTCCTCTCGTTCTCTACTCTGTCTCCTCTCCTTCTCTACTCTGTCTCCTCTCCTTCTCTATTCTGTCTCCTCTCCTTCTATATTCTGTCTCCTCTCCTTCTGTCTCCTCTCCTTCTATATTCTGTCTTCTCTGCCTCTCTATTCTGTCTCCTCTCCCTCTATTTGGTCTCCTCTCCTTCTATATTCTGTCTCCTCTCCTTCTATATTCTGTCTCTTTTCTTTCTATATTCTGTCTTCTCTGCCTCTCTATTCTGTCTCCTCTCCCTCTATTCTCTCCTCTCCTCTATTCTGTCTCCTCTCCTTCTCTTTTCTGTCTCTTTTCTTTCTATATTCTGTCTTCTCTGCCTCTCTATTCTGTCTCCTCTCCCTCTATTCTCTCCTCTCCTCTATTTGGTCTCCTCTCCTTCTCTATTCTGTCTCCTCTCCTTCTCTATTCTGTCTCCTCTCCTTCTATATTCTGTCTCCTCTCCTTCTGTCTCCTCTCCTTCTATATTCTGTCTTCTCTGCCTCTCTATTCTGTCTCCTCTCCCTCTATTCTGTCTCCTCTCGTTCTCTACTCTGTCTCCTCTCCTTCTCTACTCTGTCTCCTCTCCTTCTCTATTCTGTCTCCTCTCCTTCTATATTCTGTCTCCTCTCCTTCTGTCTCCTCTCCTTCTATATTCTGTCTTCTCTGCCTCTCTATTCTGTCTCCTCTCCCTCTATTTGGTCTCCTCTCCTTCTATATTCTGTCTCCTCTCCTTCTATATTCTGTCTCCTCTCCCTCTCTATTCTGTCTCCTCTCCTTCTCTATTCTGTCTCCTCTCCTTCTCTATTCTGTCTCCTCTCCTTCTCTATTCTGTCTCCTCTCCTTCTCTATTCTCTCCTCTCCTCCTCTATTTGGTCTCCTCTCCTTCTATATTCTGTCTCCTCTCCTTCTATATTCTGTCTCCTCTCCTTCTCTATTCTCTCCTCTCCTTCTCTACTCTGTCTCCTCTCCTTCTCTATTCTGTCTCCTCTCCTTCTCCATTCTGTCTCCTCTCCCCCGCTCTGCCGCCCTCTCTCCCCATTCCCCTAATTGCTTTTCTAATATTTGTTACCAGTATTTTGTTGGACCATCATGTTTATTTTTTTTAAGGTGATATAACTTGTATCATTATTATAGGGCTGTGAAACCCATAGCCGAATGGCTTCTGACTGAGCATTTATCCCCATTTATTTAGGGAGAGCAATTTCCATTTTATAACAGGTAGTGTCCATTTATTTAGGGAGAGCAATTTCCATTTTATAACAGGTAGTGTCCATTTATTTATAGCAGTGTGATGATTAATGCTTTCTTCAGTGGAAATACAGAATATGTATAAAAATGACAAATTTACCAAAAACTTTTATTTACAACTGTAAACAATGTTAAGCATTACTAAAACATGCAAACTACAAACATTTAACCATTTAAAGGTAATGAATACATGACCAGACACAAATATTTTATTACAAATAATTAATACAAAAGGTAAGAGTTGACAATAACAGGAGTACAAACATACAAAGTGAGTGTGTGTACGTGTGTGTGTGTGTGTGTGTGTGTGTGTGTGTGTGTACGTGTGTGTGTGTACGTGTGTGTGTATTATAATTTCCCATCATAAAAATGTATCCCCATCCAAACGCCTTAGAAAAAAAAGGGAAAAAATGTATTTTTTTCTCCAATCTGGCAACCCTCATAAAATTCGACATAGCCTTGTATAAAATGCATTAGGAAAGAAACGATGTATATGAAAAAGTAGAGCCTTGTATTAAATGCATTATGAAGAAAATATGAAATATGAAATATGTTATGAAGAAAATCGTGTAGGCCTACTGTTGCCTACATCAAAAAGGGCCTTCTGACTACAAGTGCACCAGTATCCCAAAGTATTAAGTAAAAACAAAAAAAACATAGAAAACATTATTGGCAATAATACAAAAAAACAACTTAAGGCTACTATTATATTAGAATTATTTCGGTGAAAACCTGGTTGATTAACAATATTGGGTTGGTAGAGCATGGTGTTTGCAACGCCAGGGTTGTGGGTTCGATTCCCACGGGGGACCCGTACGGAGAAAAAAAATTATGAAATGTATGCATTCACTACTGTAAGTCGCTCTGGATAAGAGCGTCTGCTAAATGACTAAAATGTAAAATGTAAAATGGACACACAAAAAAAAAGCAGTGTTGAACACCATTGCCCATCATGCATTGCTCTAATAACTTTCAAAAGATTGTTCCGAAGTTTGGCCCCCCCCCAAAAAAAAAATGTTTTATTTTCCTATGAATGAAGTCACACAAAACACACAAAATCTGATGAAATACTTTTTTTACATATTTGCATGAATTGAGTGTGAGATTGTGTTGTAATGATCCCTTTTTCCTTGTTAAAATCTCAAAAGAAAAAAAAGAAAAACTCTTGCCAGTATCATTTTGTTAATAAGGTTGGATGATACATGACAAAATGTTTTAATTTTTATTTAATAGAGATGTCATATAATTATTCCCACGTACTGTGTTTGTATAACAAGCAATCTCAGACGTGAAAGTGGTTTTCCTAATTTCCTCTTTTTTAGAGTCTCACACACCATCATCTAAGTGACTTGGTATCTTCTCTCTTCTCTGTATACATCAATGATGTCGCTCTTGGTGATTCTCTGATCCACCACTACGCAGACGACACCATTCTGTATACATCTGGCCCTTCTTTGGACCCTGTGTTACGGTAAGTTGGTGGTTGTAGACATCCCTCTAGTGGTGTGGGGGCTGGGCTTTGGCAAAGTGGGTGGGGTTATATCCTGCCTGTTTGGCCCTGTCCGGGGGTATCATCGGATGGGGCCACAGTGTCTCCTGACCCCTCCTGTCTCAGCCTCCAGTATTTATGCTGCAGTAGTTTATGTGTCGGGGGGCTAGGGTCAGTCTGTTACATCTGGAGTATTTCTCTTGTCTTTTCCGGTGTCCTGTGTGAATTTATATATGCTCTCTCTAATTCTCTCTTTCTCTCTTTCTTTCTCTCGGAGGACCTGAGCCCTAGGACCATGCCTCAGGACTACCTGGCATGATGACTCCTTGCTGTCCCTAGTCCACCTGGCCATGCTGCTGCTCCAGTTTCAACTGTTCTGCCTGCAGCTATGGAACCCTGACCTGTTCACCGGACGTGCTTGTTGCACCCTCGACAACTACTATGATTATTATTATTTGACCATGCTGGTCATTTATGAACATTTTAACATCTTGACCATGTTCTGTTATAATATCCACCCGGCACAGCCAGAAGAGGACTGGCCACCCCTCATAGCCTGGTTCCTCTCTAGGTTTCTTCCTAGGTTTTTGGCCTTTCTAGGGAGTTTTTCCTAGGGAGTTTTTCCTAGCCACCGTGCTTCTTTCACGTGCATTGCTTGCTGTTTGGGGTTTTAGGCTGGGTTTCTGTACAGCACTTTGAGATTTCAGCTGATGTACGAAGGGCTATATAAATACATTTGATTTGAAATTTGATTTGATACAACACTCCTTCCGTGGCCTCCAACTGCTCTTAAAAGCTAGTAAAATGAAATGCATGCTCTTAACAAATCGCTGCCCGCACCCGCCCGCCCGACTAGCATCACTACTCTGGACGGTTCTGACTTAGAATATGTGGAAAACTGTAAATACCTAGGTGTCTGGTTAGACTGTAAACTCTCCTTCCAGACTCACATTAAACATCTCCAATCCAAAATTAAATCTAGAATCGGCTTCCAATTTCGCAACAAAGCGTCCTTCACTCATGCTGCCAAACTTACCCTCGTAAAACTGACCATCCTACCGATCCTTGACTTCAGCAATGTCATTTACAAATTAGCCTCCAACACTCTATTCAGCAAATTGGATTCAGTCTATCACAGTGCCATCCGTTTTGCCACCAAAGCACCATATACTACCCACCACTGTGACCTGTATGCTCTCGTTGGCTGGCCCTTGCTACATATTCGTCGCCAAACCCACTGGCTCCAGGTCATCTATAAGTCTTTGCTAGGTAAAGCCCTGCCTTATCTCAGCTCACTGGTCACCATAGCAGCACCCAACCCGTTGCACGCGCTTCAGCAGGTATATTTCACTGGTCATCCCCAAAGCCAACTCCTCCTTTGGCCGCCTTTCCTTCCAGTTCTCTGCTGCCAATGACGGGAATGAATTGCAAAAATCACTGAAGCTGGACACCCATATCTCCCTCACTAACTTGAAGCATCAGCTGTCAGAGCAGCTTACCAATCATCGCACCTGTACACAGCCCATCTGTAAAGAGCCCACCCAACTACCTCATCCCCATTTTGTTATTTATTTATCTTGCTCCTTTGCACCCCAGTATCTCTACTTGCACATTCATCTTCTGCACATCTGTCACTCTAGTGTTAGTGCAAAATTGTAATTATTTCGCCACTATGGCTTATTTATTGCCTTACCTCCCTAACCTTACTACATCTGCACACACTGTATATAGATTTTTCTATTGTGTTATATGCATATTATTAGTAGATTTGGATAGAAAACACTCTGAAGTTTCTAAAACTGTTTGAATGGTGTCTGAGTATAACAGAAGTCATATGGCAGGCAAAATCCTGAGAAAAATCCAAGCAGGAAGTGAAAAGTCTGAGAATTGTAGTTCTTCTTTTGATTCTCTATCGAAGCTCCAGTGTCTGTGGGGTGACGTTGCACTTCTATTGGCTTCCATTGGCTGTCTAAAGCCTTCAGAAAGTGGTTTGAGCATTTTCCTGTCAATGGGCAGAGTATAGGAGTTCAGTTACTGAGTGGTCTGCCTGGCAACAAAGGGATTGGATATGCTCGGTCCCGCGAGCGCGCCCCTCCTTTTTCTTCTTGAATGAATATGCTATTGTCCGGTTGGAATATTGTCGCAATTTTACGTTAAAAATACCATAAAGATTGATGTTAAACAGCGTTTGACATGCTTCTAAGTACGGTAATGGAACATTTTGACTTTTCGTCTCTTGTTCCGTGCTTGCGCGTTATGCCTTTGGATAAGTGATCTGTACGCACGAACAAAACGGAGGTATTTGGACATAAATATGGATTATTTGGAACAAAAACAACATTTCTTGTGGAAGTAGTAATTCTGAGTTTAGGTTGCCCCGAATTTGGCGGGTGTCTGAATAGCTCGCCGTGATGGCTGAGCTATGTACTCAGAATATTGAAAAATGTGCTTTCTCCGTAAAACTATTTTAAAATCTGACACAGCGGTTGCATAAAGGAGTAGTCTATCTATAATTCTTAAAATAATTGTTATGTATTTTGTCAACGTTTATGATCAGTATTTTTGTAAATTGATGTGCACATTCACCGGACGTTTTGGTGGGAATACATTTTCTGAATATCACGCGCCAATGTAAAATGCTGTTTTTGGATATAAATATGAACTTTATCGAACAAAACATACATGTATTGTGTAACATAATGTCATAGGAGTGTCATCTGATGAAGATCAAAGGTTAGTGCTTCATTTCGCTGTGTTTTGGGTTTTATTGACACATGTCCTTGCTTGGAAAATGGCTGCGTGATTATTTTTGTCTATGTACTCTCCTAACATAATCTAATGTTTTGCTTTCGCTGTAAAGCCTTTTTGAAATCGGACAATGTGGTTAGATTAACGAGAAGTGTATCTTTAAAATGGTGTAAAATAGTCGTATGTTTGAGAAAGATGAATTATGACATCTTGTTGTTTTTAAATTTTCCGCCCTGATATTTCACTGGCTGTGTCCCACGTAGCCCATAGAAGCTAGAGACAGGACTGTTGATTGGTGGGAGGGGATCGAGGCCTTAATCAATGGCCAGCCAGAGGCTTCAATACACTTGACACTTTGTCACCTCAGCAAGCTGAAGACAACACCAAGCACCAAGCTTTTTACTCCTGTCTCCTCAGATCAGAGCCAAATGTGTGTGCGCATGCGTGTGCGTGTGTGCGTGTGTAGGGGTAGATTTACAGCGTCAGACACAGAACACGGGGGGTGTAATTCTCTGTCAATCAGGTCATTAAAACAGTAACTCATCTTACATCCTCTACAGAACATCAGTAATGGAATTCAAATGTTAAACAAGGACAGAATCCAGAGAGCAATAAAAAAAACTGTCTATATTTTGTAGGTAGCGAGCAGAACAATCTCAGCCGCTAATTTCCAGCCTCTCCTCTGACCAACACACCAGCCCCAGACTCGGCTTCGTTATTGGTAGAGTTCTACTACTCGACCCGAGCCTGACGAGCCCGACGGCCACAGCATTACACATGGGGTTAGGGCTGGGTGGGGTCTGTTTTTTCATCAGTAACTAAGGCATGGCAGGTCATTGGTATCACTGACATTTTGAAGCTGAGTCGTTTACTAGCACTCTGCTGCACAGTACAGTCATATCTGACTAAGATCATAATATGGCCGGGCCTTAAATTTGGCAGAAGCAAATCGGGCCTGGGTAAGGTAGGACCTGAACGTCACGGTTGGGGTAAGGTAGGACCTGAACGTCACGGCCTGGGTAAGGTAGGACCTGAACGTCACGGCCTGGGTAAGGTAGGACCTGAACGTCACGGCCTGGGTAAGGTAGGGCCTGAACGTCACGGCCTGGGTAAGGTAGGGCCTGAACGTCACGGCCTGGGTAAGGTAGGGCCTGAACGTCACGGCCTGGGTAAGGTAGGGCCTGAACGTCACGGCCTGGGTAAGGTAGGACCTGAACGTCACGGCCTGGGTAAGGTAGGGCCTGAACGTCACGGCCTGGGTAAGGTAGGGCCTGAACGTCACGGCCTGGGTAAGGTAGGAACTGAACGTCACGGCCTGGGGAAGGTTCGGGCTTAAAATTCATACCCGTGCAGGGCTCTAATCCCCGGCCTCCAACCCATTCACCAGACCCAGTTTTATGCTGCGTTCACGTGCTTGTCGGAACTAGGTGGGGAGGGAGGGGAGAGAGGAGGGAAAGGTGGGGAGGGAGGGGAGAGAGGAGGGAAAGGTGGGGAGGGAGGGGAGAGAGGAGGGAAAGGTGGGGAGGGAGGGAGGAGGGAGGGGAGAGAGGAGGGAAGGGTGGGGAGGGAGGGGAGAGAGGAGGGAAGGGTGGGGAGGGAGGGGAGAGAGGAGGGAAAGGTGGGGAGGGAGGGAGGGGAGAGAGGAGGGAAAGGTGGGGAGGGAGGGAGGGGAGAGAGGAGGGAAAGGTGGGGAGGGAGGGAGGGAGGGGAGAGAGGAGGGAAAGGTGGGGAGGGAGGGAGGGAGGGAGGGAGGGGAGAGAGGAGGGAAAGGTGGCTGATTGTTTATTTTTTAACACATATCTCCCTCACTAGCTTTAAACACCAGCTGTCAGAGCAGCTCACAGATCACTGCACCTGTACATAGCCCATCTGTAATTTAGCCTAAACAACTACCTCTTCCCCTACTGTATTTATTTATTTTGCTCCTTTGCACCCCATTATTTCTATTTCTACTTTGCACTTTCTTCCACTACAAATCTACCATTCCAGTGTTTTACTTGCTATATTGTATTTACTTTGCCACCATGGCCTGTTTTGCCTTTACCTCCCTTATCTCACCTCATTTACTTACATTGTATATAAAGTTATTTTTCTACTGTATTATTGACTGTATGTTTGTTTTATTCCATGTGTAACTCTGTGTTGTTGTATGTGTCGAACTGCTTTGCTTTATCTTGGCCAGGTCGCAATTGTAAATGAGAACTTGTTCTCAACTTGCCTACCTGGTTAAATAAAGGTGAAATAACATTTTAAAAAATGTACAGTATGCCTATTCCTGATCACATGTACAGTACATTACTGATCACATGTACAGTATGCTTATTCCTGATCACATGTACAGTATGCCTATTCCTGATCACATGTACAGTGCATTCCTGATCACATGTGCAGTGCATTCCTGATCACATGTATAGTACATTACTGATCACATGTACAGTACATTCCTGATCACATGTACAGTATGCCTATTCCTGATCACATGTACAGTATGCCTATTACTGATCACATGTGCAGTATGCCTATTACTGATCACATGTGCAGTATGCCTATTCCTGATCACATGTACAGTATGCCTATTACTGATCACATGTACAGTATCTTACTGGTCACATGTACAGTACTATACATGTGATCAGTAATGTACTGTACATGATGGACTGTCGTTTCTCTTTGCTTATTTGACCTGTTCTTGCCATAATATGGACTTGGTCTTTTACCAAATAGGGCTACCTTCTGTACACCACCCTTACCTTGTCACAACACAACTGATTGGCTCAAACGTATTTAGAAGGTTAAGAAATTCCACAAATTCACTTTTAAGAAGGCACACCTGTTAATTGAAATGCATTCCAGGTGACTACCTCATGAAGCTGGTTGAGAGAATATTTTGATTTGGTTAACACTTTTTTCGTTACTACATGATTTCATATGTGTTATTTCATAGTTTTGATGTCTTCACTATTATTCTACAATGTACAAAATACTAAAAATAAAGAAAAACCCTTGAATGAGTAGGTGCGTCCAAACTTTTGACTGGTACTGTATTTGCTAACCACATCATGATATAGCCATCCGATGCCTGACTGCATCGTTGGGCGATCACGGCTGAGTCTTCCTTTGTAATCCATAATAGAGACTGTTGTTAGCCCCTGACGCATGGGCGGGAATCAGAGCCCCTATGTAATATGATTCCACATTCCTATATTGTCCTTTTGCTAGTTTGATGACTCTGCAGAGGTCGTAGCAGGACTTCCTGTACTTGTTCCTGTCCTCAGTCATAGCCTCTTGGTAAGCAACTCCAGTGTATATTTGGCCTTGTGTTTTAGGTAATTGTTTTGCAGAAAGGTGAATTTGTCTCCCAGTGTCTGTTGGAAAGCAGACTGAACCAAGTTTTTCGCTAGGATTTTGCCTATCCTTAGCTGTATTCTGTTTCTTTTTATCCTAAAACAACTCCCTATTCCTTGTCAATGACAAGCATACCCATAACATGATGCAGCCAGCACAATGCTTGAAAATATGAAGAGCGGTACTCAGTGATGTGTTGGATTTGCCCCAAACATAACGCTTTGTAGTCAGGACAAAAAGAGCATTTCTTTGTCACATTTTTTTGCAGTTTTACTTTAGTGCCTTGTTGCAAACAGGATGCAGTGGGGTTGCCACACTGATTTAAAAAAATATGTTTTATATAAAATACAAATACAGGTTATTGTATGGGACTATCAATCTTTTTGAGAAAGATCATTCGAAAAATACATTAAAAAAATTAACGTGTTTTTGTCTGGGGTTTTTATGTGTAGGTTAGGCGGGCTAATTTTTATTTTTTTATTAATTTTACCTTTATTTAACTAGGCAAGTCAGTTAAGAACAAATTCTTATTTTCAATGACAGCCTAGGAACAGTGGGTTAACTGCCTGTTCAGGGGCAGAACGACAGATTTGTGCCTTGTCAGCTCAGAGATTTGAACTTGCAACCTTTTGGTTACCAGTCCAACACTCTAACCACTAGGCTACCCTGCCGCCCCTAATGCTGAGGGGGACTGCTGTGAGGCTAATGTAAACTATCTTGCAAAAACAGAGAAAAGGCAAAATTTACCGATTTCTCATTCCAAAGGAAAATTCAGCAGCTACACAAGAAACGCCAGTGGTACAAGAAACTTTTCAACATAGGAGGAAAATAAAATAACCTTGACGTTTTCCTTGAATACGGATTTGACTCCGTCGAAGTAAGTGGGGGAGCAGAGGCCTCACTGTCTCATATGTTCAGTGACTGGCCAATGAGAGAATGTAGCCAACGAAATTACAGCGGCATTTGGAAACCAAGCATGGGCATCTGGTAACCAAGCATGGGCATCTGGTTGGCAAAACAAGATACTTTTTGGAATACAAATAACAGGGGATCGATCATCAGAAGAGCGTGATAAGGAATGCTGGTGTGCAGGCCCATCTCATCTCCAAGCCGTACTCTATTGGGGAATAGCTTGTCTTGCAGGCTGCCATTGACATAGTTAGGACAGTGATAGGAGACAGCGCAGTGTCAGATACGTCCAAAGATGTACACGAGCAGCTGATGTCCCAATTTAGAGAGTCGGAGTTTGCCATACATTTGGATGAGGCAACGGATGTGGTGAAGGAGGCCTAATTTTTTGCTTTTGTGAGGTACACGCACAACGCAAATCAGGAAAATGTTTTGTTCTGTAAATCAATCAAAAGGGAGGGCAACTGGGCATGAGTTTTTAAAATCCTGAATGATTTTTTTCCTTGAGAATGATTTGACGTGGGATGCCTGCGGTGTTATCGACACAGATGGAGCCCCCGCTATTACTGGGGCGCAGGGAGGATTAAAAGCAACAACAAAAAATGACTCGTAATGTGCAGTGGAATCACTACATAATCCACCGGGAAGCACTTGCCACTCGGGTAATGGAAGAAGAGCTGATATCGGATATCTTTGAAAAACTGAACTCCCTGAATCTGTCTCTGCAATTGTCAGAAGCAAAGGGTTTTTGAAATGCTCCCGAAAGATTGCCACTTTCAAGAAAAAAGGTAGAGCTACGGAAAACATCACTTGAGAACGGCACAATACCATTCTCGCTAGTGAACGATGCCATTGGCGATAATGACTGATTACTTGACAACCTTGAAGTCCAGTCTGGAAAAAATTCTTCCCAGAGGACAGCTCCCAAGATTCAGATCACTCACCTCTTTCTGGTGGACATCGACATCATCTCTCATCTCCCCATGGAAATCCAGGAGCAGCTGCTAGATCTGTGAACTTCGGTTGTAAAGAGAGCGAGTTCTGGTTCAAAGCTCTCCTGCCATTCGAATCATCCTACCTGTGTGAGCTTGGCTTCTAATGTTTTGGCTGTGTTGAAACCCAAGTACAGATCCAGGCTTGAAGTGGAGGACAACCTGAGACTTTCTGTATCCAAAATATCTCCTCAAATCACCAAACTGTCTGCGCAATTGAACTCTATTTTTTTTTTTACATTTTGATAATTGTCCCACCAGTAGTAGTAGTTGTAACACCAATGACGTTAACACCAATGATATTAACACCAATGAGATATTTTTGATATGAGGATTTTCTGAATGAGGCCATACATGCTCAAATATGAGGTCATCAATCCTTTAAAAATCATTTACTAAAGTGATATGATTAATAATTTTGCTCAAAATGCCAAGAGTGGGCTAAGCTGTCATCAAGGCAAAGGGTGGTTACTTTGAAGAATCTAAAATATATGTTGATTTGTTTAACACTTTTTTGGTTACTACATGATTCCATATGTGTTATTTCATAGTTGATGTCTTCACTATTATTCTACAATGTAGAAAATAGTTAAAAAATGAAGAAAAACCCTTGAATGTGTAGGTGCGTCCAAACTTTTGACTGGTACTGTATTCGCTAACGGATATAGCCATCCGATGCCTGACTGCACAGTCGATGATGTGGCAGGAAACCATTGGTTGATATATCTGGTCGGGTAGGAACTCAACCAGTGTGTGAGGTGTACCATTTCTGCTTCCATTTCCCCAGAAAGTACCTGGCTTCCTCCTTCTTTTGGTTCATCTGAGGCTCGTTATAAAATTCATAACAGATCAAACTGAATAAAATGAGTTTGTTTCAAAGGAAAAAAGTTTGTAGACAAGTGAATAAACAAACAAAAAAAACATAACAACATTCTCTGTTTTGTATTTTATTTGGGTAGTCCATGTCTGATGTCCAACACACTCAAACCAACCACAGGACAGAGGGGAAGTAAGGTGAAGTGGAAGTAGTCTCTAAACCAGCCGTTTTCTGAACTCAGTTCTGGGGATCTCAAAGCGTTGGTTTTTGGTCTTAGCACTAATATATTCCATTCAGCAGACGCTTTTATCCCACGCATGCATACGTATGAGTGGTCCCGGGAATCGAACCCACTACCCTGGTGTTTACAAGCGTCATGCTCTACCAACTGAGCTACAGAGCACTACACTTGACAACAGAAACGTGCACCCCTTGGGGTTCCCAGGACAGAGATTGTGATCCAGGGCCAGGTATGTTTTCCTTCCCCTAAAGGTTAAGGTTGAGGGTTTACAGTCATCTTACTAGGCAAAAACTGGTTAATCAACGTTGTTTCAACAACAACAAAATCTATGTGTTTGACATTGAATCAATGATGTGGAAAATTACTTCCCTTCAGGGTTGGGGGCCAATTCCATATCAACTCCAGACAATTCAGGAAGTACGTTAAAATTTCAATTCTCGCCCACGAGAAACATTTGGAATTTGATTTACTTTCGGGATTAAAACGGAATTTGGAGGCCAACCCTGCTTCCCTACAGGTCGGTACAAAGACTACAACCCTGCTTCCCTACAGGTCGGTACAAAGACTACAACCCTGCTTCCCAACAGGTCGGTACAAAGACAGTGTATGAGCGAGAGAAACCATGCAACACTTCTGATTTTATAAAACAGGCAAAAAGGACAAAAGTTGTTCAACACGGTTTGTGTTGTAAGACAAACGCAAATGATTTATGTCTGGACATACTGATAACAATTATGATGTTTTTTTTGGTATCGTTCTCTCACTTTGCTACCTTGTATGAGAGGAGAGAAACCCGTCATCGGTTTAATACAAAACATATGTTGTAAATTCACGAGTTGTCTTTTGACGACAGTTTAGGCAGATACGAGGTTAGTCCAGGCCAATAACAAAACTAACAACTACAACTGTCTCTGCCAGTTACAGCAATACTGCTACCCAGTACATAAAAACACCCTCATCGCGTACTGAGACAACCGAGCGAACAGAAATACTGGGGTCACATTGTCTCTTTCACTGGACTGGTTAACTGCCTGCCTGTATGCCACAAAAAAAAAACTGATTTGACCAGAGAGAGATGGAGATGGAGAGAGATACACGTAAAAAAGAGAGGTATAGGATGCATGCCGTGCAGCTGTTTAGATTTGTAGATTATTTTTTTTAATGTTATTTTTTTTGACCCAGGGTTTGGAGAAGCCCTTGTGCTCTCGCCCTCCTCACTCTTCCTCCTTCCTCTTCTTCAGCTCCTCCACCTCCTGTTTGACCTCTGTTACGTAGTGGTGATCCTTCCCATGAGCCACTTCCATGATGGCGATCGCCTGGACAGGAAATCAGGAAGTGACACGTTACCCATCAACGTTTGTTGGTCGTCACTATCTGACCAAGTTACAAAGACATAAACCCTGCCTATTTCTAAAAATTATATATATATTTTTTGTAACTTATTTTAAACCTAACCTTAACCACACTGATAAGCTTATGCCTAACCTTGAAACATTTTTTGTTTTGTTTTCAGAAATGTTTACGATTTAGACCATTTTGACTTTGCAGCTTGGACATCTAGTAGAAACCCTAGATCAGGGATATCCGACTATGCCAGAGAGCTACATAAATGCAAACCCTGGGTATTCCATCTCTGCAGTAACACACCTGATTCAATTGATCAATGTGTGTGTGTGTGTGTGTGTGTGTGTGTGTGTGTGTGTGTGTGTGTGTGTGTGTGTGTGTGTACTTCCTGAATGCCCTGGTGAATGACGGAGCGTTACCTTCTTTAATGCCTTGACTCCCTGGGTCTTCCTCTCAAGTCCCAGGTAGAGACGGCCCAGTTTCAGGTACATGGAAGCCACGTTCAGAGAATAGGCTGGGTAGTGGACACTGGAAACACAGGAGAGATGAACCAATCAGAGCATAGGCTGGGTAGCGGACACTGGACACACAGGAGAGATGAACCAATCAGAGAATAAGCTGGGTAGCGGACACTGGAAACACAGGAGAGATGAACCAATCAGAGAATAGGTAGGGTAGCGGACACTGGAAACACAGGAGAGATGAACCAATCAGAGAATAGGCTGGATAGCGGACACTGGAAACACAGGAGAGATGAACCAATCAGAGAATAGGCTGGGTAGTGGACACTGGAAACACAGGAGAGATGAACCAATCAGAGAATAGGCTGGGTAGTGGACACTGGAAACACAGGAGAGATGAACCAATCAGAGAATAGGCAGGGTAGTGGACACTGGAAACACAGGAGAGATGAACCAATCAGAGAATAGGCAGGGTAGTGGACACTGGAAACACAGGAGAGATGAACCAATCAGAGAATAGGCAGGGTAGTGGACACTGGAAACACAGGAGATATGAACCAATCAGAGAATAAGCTGGGTAGCGGACACTGGAAACACAGGAGAGATGAACCAATCAGAGAATAGGTAGGGTAGCGGACACTGGAAACACAGGAGAGATGAACCAATCAGAGAATAGGCTGGATAGCGGACACTGGAAACACAGGAGAGATGAACCAATCAGAGAATAGGCTGGGTAGTGGACACTGGAAACACAGGAGAGATGAACCAATCAGAGAATAGGCTGGGTAGTGGACACTGGAAACACAGGAGAGATTAACCAATCAGAGAATAGGCTGGGTAGCGGACACTGGAAACACAGGAGAGATGAACCAATCAGAGAATAGGCTGGGTAGTGGAATGTAAACGCTTTTTACTGACTTTTTTATTTTATTTTGGGAGCTTTTGAGGACAAATGCATTGAAAGTAAAGGGAGCGTTCCTTTACTCAGAGGGAGAGCTCCTTTACTCAGAGGGAGAGCTCCTTTACTCAGAGGGAGAGCTCCTTTACTCAGAGGGAGAGCTCCTTTACTCAGAGGGAGAGCTCCTTTACTCAGAGGGAGAGCTCCTTTACTCAGAGGGAGAGCTTCTTGTACACATGACTAAGTCGCTTTTGGATAAAAGCGTCCGCTGTATGTTTTGGTCACCTGTATGGTTGAATGATCTTCTCTCCGTAGCTCATGGCTCCGTCCCAGTCCTGCATGTACAGACAGACTCCCATAGCCTGGTACATCATGTGAAGCATGTACACGTTAGTGTCTGCAAATACGGAGCTCATCTTCTCCTGGCTCAACTCACAGATCTCCAGCAGGTCACTAGGGGGTGCTAGAGGGTCAAGGACTCAATACAACAGATTCTTTTATTTTTTTGAATTTGACCTTTATTTAACCAGGTAGGCTAGGCTGCGACCTGGCCAAGATAAAAGCAAAGCAGTGCGACACAAACAACAACACAGAGTTACACATGGGATAAACAATCGTACAGTCAATAACACAATAGAAACATCTATATACAGTGTGTGCAGATGTAGTAAGGTTAGGGAGGTGAGGCAATAAATAAGCCATAGTGGCGAAATAATTACAATTTCGCATTAACACTAGAGTGACAGATGTGCAGAAGATGACTGTGCAAGTAGAGATACTGGGGTGCAAAGGAGCAAGATAAATAAATAACAAAATGGGGATGAGGAGGTTGGG
Source organism: Salmo trutta (assembly GCF_901001165.1). Classification (NCBI taxonomy): domain Eukaryota; kingdom Metazoa; phylum Chordata; class Actinopteri; order Salmoniformes; family Salmonidae; genus Salmo; species Salmo trutta. The sequence continues at coordinate 5,503,961 of NC_042981.1, read as the reverse complement.
TGGGCTCTTTACAGATGGGCTGTGTACAGGTGCAATGATCGGTAAGCTGCTCTGACAGCTGATGCTTAAAGTTAGTGAGGGAGAAATAAAAGACTCCAGCTTCATTGATTTTTGCAATTCGTTCCAGTCATTGGCAGCAGAGAACTGGAAGGAAAGGCGGCCAAAGGAGGAGTTGGCTTTGGGGTTGACCAGTGAAATATACCTGCTGGAGCGCGTGCTACAGGTGGATGCTGCTATGGTGACCAGTGAGCTGAGATAAGGCAGGGCTTTACCTAGAAAGAACTTGTAGATGGCCTGGAGCCAGTGGGTTTGGCAATGAATATGAAGCGAGGGCCAGCCAACGAGAGCATACAGGTCACAGTGGTGGGTAGTATATGGTGCTTTGGTGATAAAACGGATGGCACTGTGATAGACTGCATCCAATTTGCTGTGTAGAATGTTGGAGGCTATTTTGTAAATGACATCTCCAAATTCAAGGATCGGTAGGATAGTCAGTTTTACGAGGGTATGTTTGGCAGTATGAGTGAAGGATGCTTTGTTGCGAAATAGGAAGCCAATTCTAGATTTAATTTTGGATTGGAGATGTTTAATGTGAGTCTGGAAGGAGAGTTTACAGTCTAACTAGCCACCTAGGTATTTGTAGTTGTCCAGCGATCGGTTAAGAGCATGCATTTCATTTTACTAGCTTTTAGAGCAGTTGGAGGCCACGGAAGGAGTGTTGTATGGCATTGAAGCTCGTCTGTAGGTTTGTTAGCAGTGTCCAAAGAAGGGCCAGATGTATACAGATTGGTGTCGTCTGCGTAGAGGTGGATCAGAGAACCACCAGCAGCAAGAGCGACATCATTGATATATACAGAGAAAATATTCAGCCCGAGAATTGAACCCTGTGGCACCCCCATAGAGACTGCCAGAGGTCCAGATAACAGGCCCTCTGATTTGACACACTGAACTGTCTAAGAAGTAGTTGGTGAACCAGGCTAGGCAGTCCTTTGAGAAACCAAAGGCTGTTGAGTCTGCCGATAAGAATGCGGTGATTGACAGAGTCGAAAGCTTTGGCCAGGTCAATGAATACGGCTGCACAGTATTGTCTTTTATCAATGGCGGTTATGATATCGTTTAGGACCTTGAGCGTGGCTGAGGTGCACCCATGACCAGCTTGGAAACCAGATTGCACAGCGGAAAAGGTACGGTGGGATTCGAAATGGTTGGTGATCTGTTTGTTAACTTGGCTTTCGAAGACCTTAGAAAGGAAGGTTAGGATGGATATAGGTCTGTAACAGTTTGGGTCTAGATTGTCTCCCCCTTTGAAGAGGGGGATGACCGCGGCAGCTTTCCAATCTTTGGGAATCTCAGACGATACGAAAGAGAGAGGTTGAACAGGCTAGTAATAGGGGTTGCAACAATTGTGGCAGATAATTTTAAAAAGAGAGGGTCCAAATTGTCTAGCCCAGCTGATTTGTAGGGGTCCAGATTTTGCAGCTCTTTCAGAACATCAGCCATCTGGATTTGGGTGAAGGAGAAGTGGGGGACGCTTGGGCAAGTTGCTGTGGGGGTGCAGAGCTGTTTTCCGGGGTAGGGGTAGCCAGGTGGAAAGCATGGCCAGCCATAGAGAAATGTTTATTGAAATTCTCGATTATCGTGGATTTATCGGTGGTGACAGTGTTTCCTATCCTCAGTGCAGTGGGCAGCTGGGAGGAGGTGCTCTTATTCTCCATGGACTTTACAGTGTCCCAGAACTTTTGGAGTTTGTGCTACAGGATGCAAATTTCTGTTTGAAAAAGCTAGCCTTTGCTTTCCTAACTGCCTGTGTATATTGGTTCCTGACTTCCCTGAAAAGTTGCATATCGCGGGGGCTATTCGATGCTAATGCAGTACGCCACAGGATATTTTGTGCTGGTCAAGGGCAGTCAAGTCTGGAGTGAACCAAGGGCTATATCTGTTCTTAGTTCTACATTTTTTGGATGGGGCATGCTTATTTATGATGGTGAGGAAATTACTTTTAAAGAATAACCAGGCATCCTCTACTGACGGAATTAGGTCAATATCCATCCAGGATACCCAGGCCAGGTCGATTAGAAAGGCCTTCTCGCTGAAGTGTTTTAGGGACCGTTGGACAGTGATGAGGGAGGTCGTTTGTCCAGCGGACCCATTACGGATGCAAGCAATGAGGCAGTGATCGCTGAGATCCTGGTTGAAGACAGCAGAGGTGTATTTAGAGGGCAAGTTGGTCAGGATGATATCTATGAGGGTGCCCGTGTTTACGGATTTAGGGTTGTACCTGGTAGGTTCCTCGATTTGTGTGAGATTGACGACATCTAGCTTAGATTGTAGGACGGCCGGGGTGTTAAGCATATCCCAGTTTAGGCCACCTAACAGTACGAACTCTGAAGATAAATGAGGGGAAATGAATTCACATACAGTGTCCAGGGCACAGCTGGGGCCTGAGGAGGGTCTATAACAAGCGACAACAGTGTGACTTATTTCTGGAGAGGTGGATTTTTAAAAGTAGAAATGTTTGGGCACAGACCTGGACAGAACTCTGCAGATCACCAGGGTGGTGTTAGAGGGTTAGAGACTTAATACAGCACATAGATCACTAGGGTGGTGTCAGAGGGTTAGAGACTCAGTACAGCACATAGATCACCAGGGTGGTGTTAGAGGGTTAGAGGCTCAATACAGCACATAGATCACTAGGGTGGTGTTAGAGGCTCAATACAGCACATAGATCACCAGGGTGGTGTTAGAGGGTTAGAGACTCAATACAACACATAGATCACTAGGGTGGTGTTAGAGGGTTAGAGGCTCAGTATAGCACATAGATCACTAGGGTGGTGTTAGAGGGTTAGAGGCTCAGTACAGCACATAGATCACTAGGGTGGTGTTAGAGGGTTAGAGGCTCAGTACAGCACATTGATCACTAGGGTGGTGTCAGAGGGTTAGAGACTCAATACTGCTTCCACCAGTCCAATGAGCTCACAGTGTGGGTATAAAGGGAGGAGAAAGGGAATTTGACTATGGGCTAAGGTTAATAACAGGAGTGATGTGTGTACAAGGGCAGATTCGTTCTAGTCTGAGAGGCTATTGAAGGTCCATTCATATGGTTGCTGAGTGGAGTGGTACTGGACCTACTAGTACTGGACCTACTACAATCAATCAAATGTATTTATAAAGTCCTTCTTACATCAGCTGATATCTCAAAGTGCTGTACAGAAACCCAGCCTAAAACCCCAAACAGCAAGCAATGCAGGTGTAGAAGCATGGTGGCTGGGAAAAACTCCCTAGAAAGGCCAGAACCTAGGAAGAAACCTAGAGAGGAACCAGGCTATGAGGGGTGGCCAGCCCTCTTCTGGCTGTGCATGGGTCTACATGGGTCACAAACAACACAGGAACTGAATACCTGACATTTCCACAGCATAGCACCCCCCCCCCCCGCTCACCCCCTCTGTCAATCAAACCTTCCCTCCCACACTGTATCCAGGCACTAAAGTGGTAGCAGCCATAAGAGCACAGATAAAATGACTCCTACAGAGTTACGTATAAAAGGGTCCTGTTCTTTTATATCGATTGTTGTGCTCTTTTTATATTCATCAACTTGTCTGTTGATTGGCTTTGCTAATTGACTTTACGCTGTTGATTAGCTTTGCTAATTGACTTTACGCTGTTGATTAGCTTTGCTAATTGACTTTACGCTGTTGATTAGCTTTGCTAATTGACTTTACGCTGTTGATTAGCTTTGCTAATTGACTTTACGCTGTTGATTAGCTTTGCTAATTGACTTTACGCTGTTGATTAGCTTTGCTAATTGACTTTACGCTGTTGATTAGCTTTGCTAATTTACGCTGTTGATTAGCTTTGCTACTTTACCATTTCCACTCACTATATTGTGCACGTGACAAATAAACTGCTTTGATTTGAGCGGTAAAGAGGGAGAAGGTGAGAGGTAGATAAGGAGGTAGATAAAGTGAGTGTGTGGATGGAGAGAGCGAAGGATGTGTAGAAACAAAGAGGAAAAGGATATTCTTGTAGTGCTTAGCTCTACGGAACTCTTCAATAACATTCCTGGCGTAGTGAACCATCTTTCTGACCTCCTCTGGCTGTGGG
>NC_042981.1:5444063-5499760 GCF_901001165.1 Salmo trutta | reverse complement strand
GGGGAGGAGGGAGAGAGGAGAGGGGCGAGAGAGAGGAGAGAGGGGAGAGAGAGGGAGAGAAAGGGGAGAGGGAGAGAAAGGGGAGAGGGAGAGAGGAGAGAGAGATAATGATAATGTCTTTGTCATCCATTCTCAATGATTGTGTGTACAGTTCAATGTTCAAAATGTTGAATCCAGTGTGTACTGTTCCTGTACTGCCATTGCATTGGTGTGAATGGGTCCAGACAGTGAGGACATTGTAGACTTACTCAGGGAACACAGCAGAGCCCAGGTGAGACAGCTCCTCATCCTCTATGGTGAAGCCATTACAGTTTACCTACAGGGGGAGGTAGAGAGACAGGTGGGAGAAGGTGAGGGTGAGGGGGGGGGGGGGGGGCGAAGGGGTACAGGGGGGAGGTAGAGACAGGTGGGGGAGAGAGAGAGAGAGAGAGAGAGAGAGCAGACGTGTAATGCCGAATATCTCTACTCCTCGTGGTAGCAGACAAGAAATGTAATGAAACTAAAGGTTAAAGGTCAGGTCCCTCAGGGCTGTCCTGACTAATGTAATGAAACTAAAGGTTAAAGGTCAGGTCCCTCAGGGTTGTCCTGACTAATGTAAGGAAACTAAAGGTTAAAGGTCAGGTCCCTCAGGGTTGTCCTGACTAATGTAATGAAACTAAAGGTTAAAGGTCAGGTCCCTCAGGGTTGTCCTGAGTGGGTGAGAAGTCTGTGGTGTCATGGAGGCATTCAGGGGATTATGTCTGTGTGTTAACAAGACAGGTGGAGAAAGAGACAGAGGGGGAGGGGAGAGATATACAGAGAGAGTGGAGAGAGACGGAAAGAAAGGTGGGGGAGGGGAGAGATATACAGAGAGAGTGGAGAGAGACGGAAAGAAAGAGAGACGGAAAGAAAGAGAGAAAAAGATGAAAAGAGGGAGAAAGACAGAAAGAGGGAGAGAGAGCTGACAGCCAATCTAGAGCAACCAGGAAGTCAAAGCGCTGACATTGCACGGTGAGGCCACTTGTGAGTTAGTGTGTCTAACAACAAACTCAAAGTCTTCCTGACTTCAGAGTCTGTAAGGCTCCTTGATGTTGTAAGCGTTGATAATGAAGGGGGCCGTGATTTTTTTACTGATTGGTTCTCCTCTGTCTCTCACTCAAACACCCACATAGACAACCACACACACAATTCAAACAAAGTGAGATCTCAACCTGCAGGAAAGAAAAAAAATGTTGAGAGAACTAATCAAAGATTCGCACATTTCAGTTTGAACGCTGCATTTACAACGGCCTCCTGTCCAGATCAGTGTGTCACAGCTCTCCAACCCGTGTCCCACGGGAGTCGAATCAGCCAGGCTACCTGTGACTGTGACCACAGCAGTGGTGATGATGCAGAGCTTGCTGTAACATAGATGTATAAAAACTAGATCCTATCCTCCTTACCTGTCCAAAGAGCACAGTGAGGGTTTGGTCATCAGGGAAGTCTATGTGTCTAGAATAGAAATGATGCAGTGCTGCTATATCCGTCTGGTTCATCTCATTCTTCTCACTGTCCAACTTATCCAGGTCTGAGAGAGAGGAGAGAGAAAGGGGAGAGAGGTGGTGGTGGAGGGGGAGGAGAGAGAAAGGGGAGAGAGGTGGTGGTGGAGGGGGAGGAGAGAGAAAGGGGAGAGAGGTGGTGGTGGAGGGGGAGGAGAGAGAAAGGGGAGAGAGGTGGTGGTGGAGGAGGAGGAGAGAGAAAGGGGAGAGAGGTGGTGGTGGAGGGGGAAGAGAGAGAAAGGGGAGAGAGGTGGTGGTGGAGGGGGAAGAGAGGGGAGAGGGGAGAGAGGTGGTGGTGGAGGGGGAGGAGAGGGGAGAGGGGAGAGAGGTGGTGGTGGAGGGGGAGGAGAGGGGAGAGGGGAGAGAGGTGGTGGTGGAGGGGGAGGAGAGGGAAAGGGGAGAGGGGAGAGAGGTGGTGGTGGAGGGGGAGGAGAGAGAAAGGGGAGAGAGGGCAGGTGGTAGAGGGGGAGGGGAGACAGAAACATGAATCTTCCCATTTCAGGTCATACGCTGAACAACAATATAAACTCTACATGTAAAGTGTTGGTCCCATGTTTCATGAGCTGAAATGAAAGATCCCAAAATTGTTCCATAAGCACAAAAAGCTTATTTCGCTCAAATATTTCTGCACAAATTTGTTTACATCCCTGTTTGTGAACATTTCTTATTTGTCAAGATAATCCATTCACCTGACAGGTGTGGTATATCAAAAAGCTGATTAAACAGCATGATCATTACACAGGTGCACCTTGTGCTGGGGACAATAAAAGACCACTCTAAACTGTGCAGTTTTGTCACACAACACCATGCCACAGATGTCTCAAGTTTTGAGGGAGCGTGCGATTGGCATGCTGACCTCAAGAATGTCCACCACAACTGTTGCCAGATAATTGAATGTTAATTTCTCTACCATAAGCCGCCTCCAACGTCGTTTTAGAGAATTTGGCAGTACATCCAACCGGCCTCACAACCGCAGACCACATGTAACCACGCCAGCCCAGGACCTCCACATACGGCTTCTTCACCTGCGGGATCGACTGAGACCAGTCACCTGGACGAAACTGTAGGTTTGCACAACTGAAGAATTTATACACAAACTCTCAGGAACTGTCTCAGGGAAGCTCATCTGCGTGTTCGTCGTCCTCACCAGGGTCTTGACCTGACTGCAGTTCAGCGTTGTAACCGATTTCAGTGGGTAAATGCTCACCTCTGATGGCCACTGACCTGCTGGAGAAGTGTGGTCTTCATGGATGAATCCTGGTTTGAACTGTACCGGGCAGATGGCAGACAGCGTGTATGGAGTTGTTAATGCGAGAGGTTTGCTGATGTCAACGTTGTGAACAGAGGGCCCCATGGTGGAGGTGGGGTTATGGTATAGGCCCCATGGTGGAGGTGGGGTTATGGTATAGGCCCCATGGTGGAGATGGGGTTATGGTATGGGCCCCATGGTGGAGGTGGGGTTATGGTATAGGCCCCATGGTGGCGATGGGGTTATGGTATAGGCCCCATGGTGGAGGTGGGGTTATGGTATAGGCCCCATGGTGGCGATGGGGTTATGGTATAGGCCCCATGGTGGCGATGGGGTTATGGTATAGGCCCTATGGTGGAGGTGGGGTTATGGTATAGGCCCCATGGTGAAGGTGGGGTTATGGTATGGGCCCCATGGTGGAGGTGGGGTTATGGTATGGGCCCCATGGTGGAGGTGGAGTTATGGTATAGGCCCCATGGTGAAGGTGGGGTTATGGTATGGGCCCCATGGTAGAGGTGGGGTTATGGTATAGGCCCCATGGTGGAGGTGGGGTTATGGTATAGGCCCCATGGTGAAGGTGGGGTTATGGTATGGGCCCCATGGTGAAGGTGGGGTTATGGTATGGGCCCCATGGTAGAGGTGGGGTTATGGTATAGGCCCCATGGTGGAGGTGGGGTTATGGTATAGGCCCCATGGTGGAGGTGGGGTTATGATATGGGCCCCATGGTGAAGGTGGGGTTATGGTATGGGCCCCATGGTGGAGGTGGGGTTATGGTATAGGCCCCATGGTGGAGGTGGGGTTATGATATGGGCCCCATGGTGAAGGTGGGGTTATGGTATGGGCCCCATGGTGGAGGTGGGGTTATGGTATGGGCCCCATGGTGGAGGTGGGGTTATGGTATGGGGCAGGCATACGCTACAGACAATGAACATAATTGCATTTTATCGATGGCAATTTGAATTCACAGAGATACCGTGACGAGATCCTGAGGCCCATTGTCGTGCCATTCATCCACCACCATCACCTCATGTTTCAGCATGATAATGCACGGCCCCATGTCACAAGGATCTGTACACAATTCCTGGAAGCTGAAAATGTCCCAGTTCTTCCATGGCCTGCATACTCACCAGACATGTCACCCATTGAGCATGTTTGGGATGCTCTGGATTGACGTGCATGACTGACTGTTCCAGTTCCCACCAATATCAAAACTTCACACAGCCATTGAAGAGGAGTGGGACAACATTCCACTGGTCACAATCAACAGCCTGATCAACTCTATGTGAAGGAGATGTGTCGTGCTGCATGAGGCAAATGGTGGTCACACCAGATACTGACTGGTTTTCTGATCTACGCCCCTACGAGTTTTTTTGTTGTTGGTACATACAGCATCTGCATATCTGAATTGCCAGTCATGTGAAATCCATAGATTAGGTCCTAATTAATTTATTTTAAAAAATTGACAGATTTCCTTATATGAACTGTAACTCAGTAAAATCTTAGAAATTGTTTGGTTTATATATTTTTGTTCAGTGTACTATACTCGTCTAGAACAAAACATATGAGTCAGATGTTTTGTTATTGGCAGAATGAGGACAGACCTAGACTAGCCTGGACCCAGATCTGGCTAGGCTAGTCAACTACATTGCTGTTGGCATAAGAGCCTGCTGAAGGACATCAGTCAGGGGGGATATGTTCTTGGAGGAGGGGGGGGGGGGGGGGGGGGGCTGGAGGCTGTGCACCTGCTGGGCCATGTGACAGGTGTGAGGGGTCATGATATATGCCAGCAGCCTTTTGTCTGTGCAGAAACCCTAAAGGCCTCCACCTCTATGTACAGCTAGACTAGAGGAACGGAGAGGCCTCCTCCATGTTGGTCCAGTCCCACACAGACTCGGCCTATCCTCCCCTCTCTCAGTATGTACAGGCCAGGATACACGTATGTGTGTGTGTGTGTATTCTCTCCTTCCTCATTTGGCAGTGAGCATGTACTATAGATCATCTATTAATAGTTCTACTGTAGGTCACACCACGTGACTGGCTCTGGTTCTACTGCAGGTCACACCACGTGACTAGCTCTGGTTCTACTGCAGGTCACACCACGTGACTAGCTCTAGTTCTACTGCAGGTCACACCACGTGACTAGCTCTGGTTCTACTGCAGGTCACACCACGTGACTAGCTCTGGTTCTACTGCAGGTCACACCACGTGACTAGCTCTACTGCAGGTCACACCACGTGACTAGCTCTACTGCAGGTCACACCACGTGACTAGCTCTACTGCAGGTCACACCACGTGACTAGCTCTACTGCAGGTCACACCACGTGACTAGCTCTGGTTCTACTCCAGGTCACACCATGTGACTAGCTCTAGTTCTACTGCAGGTCACACCACGTGACTAGTTCTACTGCAGGTCACACCATGTGACTAGCTCTAGTTCTACTGCAGGTCACACCACGTGACTAGCTCTGGTTCTACTGCAGGTCACACCACGTGACTAGCTCTGGTTCTACTGCAGGTCACACCACGTGACCGGCTCTAGTTCTACTGCAGGTCACACCACGTGACCGGCTCTGGTTCTACTGCAGGTCACACCACGTGACTAGCTCTAGTTCTACTGCAGGTCACACCACGTGACTAGCTCTGGTTCTACTGCAGGTCACACCACGTGACTAGCTCTGGTTCTACTCCAGGTCACACCACGTGACTAGCTCTAGTTCTACTGCAGGTCACACCACGTGACTAGCTCTGGTTCTACTGCAGGTCACACCACGTGACTAGCCCTGGTTCTACTGCAGGTCACACCACGTGACTAGCTCTGGTTCTACTCCAGGTCACACCACGTGACTAGCTCTGGTTCTACTCCAGGTCACACCACGTGACTAGTTCTACTGCAGGTCACACCACGTGACTAGCTCTAGTTCTACTGCAGGTCACACCACGTGACTAGCTCTGGTTCTACTGCAGGTCACACCACGTGACTAGCACTGGTTCTACTGCAGGTCACACCACGTGACTAGTTCTACTGCAGGTCACACCACGTGACTAGCTCTAGTTCTACTGCAGGTCACACCACGTGACTAGCTCTGGTTCTACTGCAGGTCACACCACGTGACTAGCTCTGGTTCTACTGCAGGTCACACCACGTGACTAGCTCTGGTTCTACTGCAGGTCACACCACGTGACTAGCTCTGGTTCTACTCCAGGTCACACCACGTGACTAGCTCTGGTTCTACTCCAGGTCACACCACGTGACTAGTTCTACTGCAGGTCACACCACGTGACTAGCTCTAGTTCTACTGCAGGTCACACCACGTGACTAGCTCTGGTTCTACTGCAGGTCACACCACGTGACTAGCTCTGGTTCTACTCCAGGTCACACCACGTGACTAGCTCTAGTTCTACTGCAGGTCACACCACGTGACTAGTTCTACTGCAGGTCACACCACGTGACTAGCTCTGGTTCTACTCCAGGTCACACCACTTGACTAGCTCTGGTTCTACTGCAGGTCACACCACGTGACTAGCTCTACTGCAGGTCACACCACGTGACTAGCTCTGGTTCTACTCCAGGTCACACCACGTGACTAGCTCTACTGCAGGTCACACCACGTGACTAGCTCTACTGCAGGTCACACCACGTGACTAGCTCTACTGCAGGTCACACCACGTGACTAGCTCTACTGCAGGTCACACCACGTGACTAGCTCTGGTTCTACTCCAGGTCACACCATGTGACTAGCTCTAGTTCTACTGCAGGTCACACCACGTGACTAGTTCTACTGCAGGTCACACCATGTGACTAGCTCTAGTTCTACTGCAGGTCACACCACGTGACTAGCTCTGGTTCTACTGCAGGTCACACCACGTGACTAGCTCTGGTTCTACTGCAGGTCACACCACGTGACCGGCTCTAGTTCTACTGCAGGTCACACCACGTGACCGGCTCTGGTTCTACTGCAGGTCACACCACGTGACTAGCTCTAGTTCTACTGCAGGTCACACCACGTGACTAGCTCTGGTTCTACTGCAGGTCACACCACGTGACTAGCTCTGGTTCTACTGCAGGTCACACCACGTGACTAGTTCTACTGCAGGTCACACCACGTGACTAGCTCTGGTTCTACTCCAGGTCACACCACGTGACTAGCTCTAGTTCTACTGCAGGTCACACCACGTGACTAGCTCTGGTTCTACTGCAGGTCACACCACGTGACTAGCACTGGTTCTACTGCAGGTCACACCACGTGACTAGTTCTACTGCAGGTCACACCACGTGACTAGCTCTAGTTCTACTGCAGGTCACACCACGTGACTAGCTCTGGTTCTACTGCAGGTCACACCACGTGACAAGCTCTGGTTCTACTGCAGGTCACACCACGTGACTAGCTCTGGTTCTACTGCAGGTCACACCACGTGACTAGCTCTGGTTCTACTCCAGGTCACACCACGTGACTAGCTCTGGTTCTACTCCAGGTCACACCACGTGACTAGTTCTACTGCAGGTCACACCACGTGACTAGCTCTAGTTCTACTGCAGGTCACACCACGTGACTAGCTCTGGTTCTACTGCAGGTCACACCACGTGACTAGCTCTGGTTCTACTCCAGGTCACACCACGTGACTAGCTCTAGTTCTACTGCAGGTCACACCACGTGACTAGTTCTACTGCAGGTCACACCACGTGACTAGCTCTGGTTCTACTCCAGGTCACACCACTTGACTAGCTCTGGTTCTACTGCAGGTCACACCACGTGACTAGCTCTACTGCAGGTCACACCACGTGACTAGCTCTGGTTCTACTCCAGGTCACACCACGTGACTAGTTCTACTGCAGGTCACACCACGTGACTAGCTCTACTGCAGGTCACACCACGTGACTAGCTCTGGTTCTACTCCAGGTCACACCACGTGACTAGCTCTGGTTCTACTCCAGGACACACCACGTGACCAGCTCTGGTTCTACTGCAGGTCACACCACGTGACCGGCTCTAGTTCTACTGCAGGTCACACCACGTGACCAGCTCTGGTTCTACTGCAGGTCACACCACGTGACTAGCTCTGGTTCTACTGCAGGTCACACCACGTGACTAGCTCTGGTTCTACTCCAGGTCACACCACGTGACTAGTTCTACTGCAGGTCACACCACGTGACTAGCTCTAGTTCTACTGCAGGTCACACCACGTGACTAGCTCTAGTTCTACTGCAGGTCACACCACGTGACTAGCTCTGGTTCTACTGCAGGTCACACCACGTGACTAGCTCTGGTTCTACTCCAGGTCACACCACGTGACTAGTTCTACTGCAGGTCACACCACGTGACTAGCTCTGGTTCTACTGCAGGTCACACCACGTGACTAGCTCTGGTTCTACTGCAGGTCACACCACGTGACTAGCTCTGGTTCTACTGCTGGTCACACCACGTGACTAGTTCTACTGCAGGTCACACCACGTGACTAGCTCTGGTTCTACTGCAGGTCACACCACGTGACTAGCTCTGGTTCTACTGCAGGTCACACCACGTGACTAGCTCTGGTTCTACTGCAGGTCACACCACGTGACTAGCTCTGGTTCTACTGCAGGTCACACCACGTGACTAGCTCTGGTTCTACTGCAGGTCACACCACGTGACTAGCTCTGGTTCTACTCCAGGTCACACCACGTGACTAGCTCTAGTTCTACTGCAGGTCACACCACGTGACTAGCTCTAGTTCTACTGCAGGTCACACCACGTGACTAGCTCTGGTTCTACTGCAGGTCACACCACGTGACTAGTTCTACTGCAGGTCACACCACGTGACTAGTTCTACTGCAGGTCACACCACGTGACTAGCTCTAGTTCTACTGCAGGTCACACCACGTGACTAGCTCTAGTTCTACTGCAGGTCACACCACGTGACTAGCTCTAGTTCTACTGCAGGTCACACCACGTGACTAGCTCTGGTTCTACTCCAGGTCACACCACGTGACTAGCTCTGGTTCTACTGCAGGTCACACCACGTGACTAGCTCTGGTTCTACTCCAGGTCACACCACGTGACTAGTTCTACTGCAGGTCACACCACGTGACTAGCTCTAGTTCTACTGCAGGTCACACCACGTGACTAGCTCTAGTTCTACTGCAGGTCACACCACGTGACTAGCTCTGGTTCTACTGCAGGTCACACCACGTGACTAGCTCTGGTTCTACTCCAGGTCACACCACGTGACTAGTTCTACTGCAGGTCACACCACGTGACTAGCTCTAGTTCTACTGCAGGTCACACCACGTGACTAGCTCTGGTTCTACTGCAGGTCACACCACGTGACTAGCTCTGGTTCTACTGCAGGTCACACCACGTGACTAGCTCTGGTTCTACTGCAGGTCACACCACGTGACTAGCTCTGGTTCTACTGCAGGTCACACCACGTGACTAGCTCTGGTTCTACTCCAGGTCACACCACGTGACTAGTTCTACTGCAGGTCACACCACGTGACTAGCTCTGGTTCTACTGCAGGTCACACCACGTGACTAGCTCTGGTTCTACTGCAGGTCACACCACGTGACTAGCTCTGGTTCTACTGCAGGTCACACCACGTGACTAGCTCTGGTTCTACTGCAGGTCACACCACGTGACTAGCTCTAGTTCTACTGCAGGTCACACCACGTGACTAGCTCTAGTTCTACTGCAGGTCACACCACGTGACTAGCTCTAGTTCTACTGCAGGTCACACCACGTGACTAGCTCTAGTTCTACTGCAGGTCACACCCCGTGACTAGTTCTACTGCAGGTCACACCCCGTGACTAGCTCTAGTTCTACTGCAGGTCACACCACGTGACTAGCTCTGGTTCTACTGCAGGTCACACCACGTGACTAGCTCTGGTTCTACTCCAGGTCACACCACGTGACTAGCTCTGGTTCTACTGCAGGTCACACCACGTGACTAGCTCTGGTTCTACTCCAGGTCACACCACGTGACTAGTTCTACTGCAGGTCACACCACGTGACTAGCTCTGGTTCTACTGCAGGTCACACCACGTGACTAGCTCTGGTTCTACTGCAGGTCACACCACGTGACTAGCTCTGGTTCTACTGCAGGTCACACCACGTGACTAGCTCTGGTTCTACTGCAGGTCACACCACGTGACTAGCTCTGGTTCTACTGCAGGTCACACCACGTGACTAGCTCTGGTTCTACTGCAGGTCACACCACGTGACTAGCTCTGGTTCTACTCCAGGTCACACCACGTGACTAGTTCTACTGCAGGTCACACCACGTGACTAGCTCTGGTTCTACTGCAGGTCACACCACGTGACTAGCTCTAGTTCTACTGCAGGTCACACCACGTGACTAGCTCTGGTTCTACTGCAGGTCACACCACGTGACTAGCTCTGGTTCTACTGCAGGTCACACCACGTGACTAGCTCTAGTTCTACTGCAGGTCACACCACGTGACTAGCTCTGGTTCTACTGCAGGTCACACCACGTGACTAGCTCTAGTTCTACTGCAGGTCACACCACGTGACTAGCTCTAGTTCTACTTCAGGTCACACCACGTGACTAGCTCTGGTTCTACTGCAGGTCACACCACGTGACTAGCTCTAGTTCTACTGCAGGTCACACCACGTGACTAGCTCTGGTTCTACTGCAGGTCACACCACGTGACTAGCTCTAGTTCTACTGCAGGTCACATCAAACAGCAATCACTAACTCAGAGGCTGCTGCCGACATTGAGACCCAATCACAGGCCAATTTAGCAATGTTGACATTACTCATATATGTATATACTGTACTCTATACCATCTACTGCACCTTGACGATGCCGCTCGGCCATCACTCATCCATATATTTATATGTACATATTCTCATTCACCCCTTTTAGAGTTTGTGTATTACGTATTTGTTGGGGAACTTGTTAGATATTACTGCACTGTCGGAACTAGAAGCACAAGCATTTCGCAACACTCGCATTAACATCTGCTAATCATGTGTATGTGACCAATAAAATTTGATGACATCTATACAAGCAATATGCTCCGATTTTTACCTCAACATAGTGTGACATACAGTTGAAGTCGGAAGTTTACATACACTTAGATTGGAGTCATTAAAACTCGTTTTTCAACCACTCCACAAATTTCTTGTTAACAAACTATAGTTTTGGCAAGTCGGTTAGGACATCTACTTTGCGCATGACACAAGTAATTTTTCCAACAATTGTTTACAGACAGATTATTTTACTGTATCACAATTCCAGTGGGTCAGAAGTTTACATACACTAAGTTGACTGTGCCTTCAAACAGCTTGGAAAAATCCAGAAAATTATGTCATGGCTTTAGAAGCTTGTGATAAGCTAATTGACATAATTTGAGTCAATTGGAGGTGTACCTGTGGATGTATTTCAAGGCCTACCTTCAAACTCAGTGCCTTTTTGCTTGACATCATGGGAAAATCTAAAGAAATCAGCCAAGAGCTCAGAAACAAAATTGTAGACCTCCACAAGTCTGGTTCATCCTTGGGAGCAATTTCCAAATGCCTGAAGGTACCATGTCCATCTGTACAAACAATAGTATGCAAGTATAAACACCATGGGACCACGCAGCCATCATACCGCTCAGGAAGGAGACGCGTTCTGTCTCCTAGAGATGAACGCACTTTGGTGCGAAAAGTACAAATCAATCCCAGAACAACAGCAAAGGACCTTGTGAAGATGCTGGAGGAAACAGGTACAAAAGTATCTATATCCACAGCAAAACGAGTCCTATATCGACATAACCTGAAAGGCCGCTCAGCAAGGAAGAAGCCACTGCTCCAAAACCGACATAAAAAAAGCCAGACTACGGTTTGCATTTACATTTAAGTCATTTAGCAGACGCTCTTATCCAGAGCGACTTACAAATTGGTGCATTCACCTTATGATATCCAGTGGAACAACCACTTTACAATAGTGCATCTAAATCTTTGCAACTGCACATGGGGACAAAGATCGTACTTCTTGGTCTGATGAAACAAAAATAGAACTGTCTGGCCATAATGACTATCGTTATGTTTGGAGGAAAAAGGGGGAAGCTTGCAAGCTGAAGAGCACCATCCCAACCGTGAAGCACGAGGGTGGTAGCATCATGTTGTGGGGGTGCTTTGCTGCAGGAGGGACTGGTGCACTTCACAAAATAGATGGCATCATGAGGATGGAAAATTATGTGGATATATTGAAGCAACATCTCAAGACATCAGTCAGGAAGTTAAAGCTTGGTGGCAAATGGGTCTTCCAAACGGACAATGACCCCAAGCATACTTCCAAAGTTGTGGCAAAATGGCTTAAGGACAACAAAGTCAAGGTATTGGAGTGGCCATCACAAAGCGCTGACCTCAATCCTATAGACAATATGTTGGCAGAACTGAAAAAGCGTGTGCGAGCAAGGAGGCCTTCAAACCTGACTCAGTTACACCAGGTCTGTCAGGAGGAATGGGCCAAAATTCACCCAACTTATTGTGGGAAGCTTGTGGAAGGCTACCCAAAACATTGGACTAAAGTTAAACAATTGAAAGGCAATGCTACCAAATACTAATTGAGTGTATGTAAACTTCTGACCCACTGGGAATGTGATGAAAGAAATAAAAGCTGAAATAAATAATTGTCTCTACTATTATTCTGACATTTCACATTCTTAAAATAAAGTGGTGATCCTAACTGACCTAAGAGAGGGAATCTTTACTAGGATTAAATGTCAGGAAACTGAGTTTAAATGTATTTGGCTAAGGTGTATGTAAACTTCCAACTTCAACTGTATGTACTATGTGGGGTTGCAATATTCTGGTAATTTCCCCCAAATTCACTGGTTTTCCAGAAATCCTGGTTGGAGCACTCCGGAATTCCTGTTTATTCCCTCATCATTCCAGGAATCTTCAAAGTAGGATTTCTGAAACCCCTTTTGGGAGTTTTAGAGTTTTAGTACTATGTATCTAATCTGTGTACTTACGGGCTTCAAACTCGCTGAGGAGTAACAGCCTCTCTGACTGTGTCCGTTCCGTTGTGGCTTTCTGGAGAAGACACAGACAAAGCAGAACACATTTAGGGGTTATAGATTCACACCCACCCACCCACCCACACCCACCTGTTTCATGATGATCCTGGCCACCAATCTGACGGTCTCTGACGGACACCAGTTTTCCCCATAGGAACACATGGCTGTACACTCCAACTTGTGCATCGGCCAGTCTCCCTTCTAAAAGGTACACAGGTGTGTGTAAAGAGGCAGACAGAATATATTAGAGACGTGCTTTACTCAAGGACACAGAACACAACAAGTCTGCAGGCAAGCCATCTGATGTGACCCCCCCCCCCTTGCCTTGGCAAACTGACTACTATCTATTCAAAACGTTTTCTGACAGAGAGCCAGAGGCATTATAGATCGTCATGGCAACCACCAGAACTATTTCTTGTCTGATTCACATATTCCTAAAACCTGTACTAATTATTATTATTATTATTATTATTATTATTATTATTATTATTATTACAATAATAGTATTTTAGCAGAAGCTTTTATCCAGACTTCTTCAGTATATATGGCCTATTCTGGAATCAAATCCACAACCCCTATCCTACACCTGATCCTGGAGAGATACCCTCCTGTAGGTTTTCACTCCAACCCTGTTCCTGGAGAGATACCCTCCTGTAGGTGTTCATTCCAACCCTGTTCCTGGACAGCCAGCCACCTGTAGGTGTTGACTCCAACCCTAGTTGTAACTAACCTGGTTCATCTTATCAACCAGTTTATTATTAGGATCAGGAACTAGATTAGGGTTGGAATGAACACCTACAGGAGGGTAGCTGTCCAGGAACAGGGTTGGAGTTAAAACCTACAGGAGGGTATCTCTCCAGGAACAGGGTTGGAATGAACACCTACAGGAGGGTAGCTCTCCAGGAACAGGGTTGGAAAGCCCTGGTGTAAACCTACAGGAGGGTAGCTCTCCAGGAACAGGGTTGGAATGAACACCTACAGGATGGTATCTCTCCAGGAACAGGGTTGGAATGAACACCTACAGGAGGGTAGCTCTCCAGGAACAGGGTTGGAGAGTCCTGGTGTAAACCTACAGGAGGGTAGCTCTCCAGGAACAGGGTTGGAGAGCCCTGGTGTAAACCTACAGGAGGGTAGCTCTCCAGGAACAGGGTTGGAGAGCCCTGGTTTAAACCTACAGGAGGGTAGTTCTCCAGGAACAGGGTTGGAGAGCCCTGGTGTAAACCTACAGGAGGGTAGTTCTCCAGGAACAGGGTTGGAGAGTGGTGAGCCAGGTTTCCCAAAAGCATCTTAAGGCCAAGTTAAATCGCTAAAACCTTCGTAGAAGCATCGTTAAATCTCCAAGCTGTTTCCCCGAAACCATCATTATTAAAAGTAGCACTTGAAAACCCTGGTAATCTAACGCCCGCCTCAGACCACTCCAACAGCTAAGTGCAGTCTTTAGAAGCTTTTTCTGCCCTCCCGTGACACATTATACACAGATCTCTGCTAAACATGGATAAAACATGCCATTCTTTCTGTGACCAGGGAGGGCGAGGCAGACGTACATCTCCTTGGAAACCACACACTCATCGACTTTCCCGATCTTACACAGACAGAGGGAAATCATCCCAGGGGAGATCTTGTGGAATGCATTGTTAGCATTCAAGACTAACCGATTAAGTTTTACAATCCATCCCGGGGCTGGGAACAGAGGAAGAATTCACTGCAGGGAAAAGCTGTAATAGACATTACTTTCCTGGACTGAGAACTGAGAGGCAACACCGACATACAAGTAATATACACCTAGTACATTATTCATTTCCTCTGAAAGTGGCGCTGTGATTGTGTAAAGTGGTGGAAGTCAATGAGTATCGTAAGATGTCTAATTTACAAACCCACTATCAATACTGTTCCCGGCGCCGTCCACATCGGACGCTAATTGACAGCCTAGTTCATGACTATCCCTGGTTGGTGATCTCTATAGTTTCAGGGTTGTGAAAGCCTGTGTTGACATATTCATAGAAAGATCGAATGGGAGAGGACGAAGATCATGTCATTGGCAGAAGTCCTGTGTTGTTGTATTTCCCAGAAGCCCATTCATATTGATCTGCGGAACCTCTCACCTGAATAGCTGTGTTGTATCCGGTCTTGATATCGTATCTTTTAACTACCTAATTTTCAACTTAGTAAATAAATAAATTAGTAAATTAATTAATTAGTAAATAAATAAATTAATTATTTGTGGCCTTGAAGTCATTTGGATTTTTGCAGCTCCAGAGCTAACAACTATTCAGAATGAAAACATAGTAATTGACAGTTGATTATATTAATTGTTGATACAGTTGTGATTCATGATCATTACACAGGTGCACCTTGTGCTGGGGACAATAAAATGCCACTCAAATGTGCACTTTTGTCGCACAACGCCACAGATGTCTCAAGTTTTGAGGGAGCGTGAAATTGGCATGCTGACTGCAGCAATGTCCACCAGAACTATTGGCAGAGAATTTAATGTTCCTTTATCTAACATAAGCCACCTCCGTTGTTTTAGAGAATTTGGCAGTACGTCCAACCAGCCTCACAACCGCAGACCACATGTAATCCCGCCAGTCCAGGACCTCCACATCTGGCTTCTTCACCTGTGGGATCGTCAGAGACAAGCCACCCGGACAGCTGATGAAACTCGGTTTGCACAACCAAAGAATTTCTGCACAAGCTCATCTGTATGCTCGTTGTCCTCGCCAGGGTCTTGATCTGACTGCAGTTTGGTGTCGTATCTGACTTCATTGGGCAAATGCTCACCTTCGACGTCCACTGGCATGCTGGAAAAGTGTGCTCTTCACTGATGAATCCCGGCAAGATAGCGTGTATGGAGTCGTGTGGGGGAGCGGTTTGCTGATGTTAATGTTGTGAACAGAGTGCCCCGTGGTGGCGGGGTTATGGTATGGGCAGGCCTAAGCTACGGACAACAAACACAATTGCATTTTATCTATCGCAGTTTGAATGCATAGAGATACCGTGACGAGATCCTGAGGCTCATTGTCGTGCCATTCATCCACCACCATCACCTCATGTTATTTCAGCATGATAATGCACGACCCCATGTCGCAAGGATCTGTACACAATTCCTGGAAGCTAAACATTTCCCAGTTCTTCCATGGCCTGCATATTCAAACTGTTAACTGTTGAGCATGTTTGGGATGCTCTGGATTGACGTATAGGACAGCGTTTTCCAGTTCCCACCAATATCCAGAAACTTTGTACAGCCATTGAAGAGGAGTGGGACAACATTCCACAGGCCACAATCAACAGCCTGATCAACTCTATGAGAAGGAGATGTGTTGAGCTGCATGAGGCAAATGGTGGTCACACCAGATACTGACTGGTTTTCTGATCCAGGCCTCTACTTTTTTTAAGGTATCTGTGACCAACAAGATGCATATCTGTATTCCCAGTCATGTGAAATCCATAGATATAAATTTATTTAAATTGACTGATTTCCTTATATGAACTGTAATTCATTAAAATCTTTGAAATTGTTGCATATTGCGTTTATATTTTTGTTCAGTGAACCTGCAGCACTCCAGGAACTGGGTTGCCTAGCCCTGTCCTACAGGGTTATTGAACACAGCCATGGGGCATGATGGTGTTTCAGAGGAAGGCCCAGTGCTGTTGAACACAGCTCTAGTTTCAGAGGAAGGCCCAGTGCTGTTGAACACAGCCTAGTAGTTGTGTTACACTGGTTGTGTGGGTTCACTATGACCTTTCCTTAGGGGGATCCATTTCTCTGGAACACACAAGCGCGCCACACACACACTTTCCCTGGGGCCTCGTTTATAAACGTTGTGTACTTACAAAATATACCCCAAAACATGCATGCGTCAGTTCAGGGAAAAAGTTGGCATTTATCAAAACTGAAATTAACGAGAGCATGTGTTTAGCTCTATGGTCTGTACACCGTACGCAGGCAGTAGTCTAGTGTTTTGTGAAAATGATCACATGCTTATTCATTACAACAATAAAAACTGGTAAATAACATAACAAGATGCAATCATTCGCCACTAGTGAGAAGAGACATTTTCTTGCATTTTTATTTTTTTTTGCACTGTAAAATAGTTCGAAATAAGCCAAGGCATCCATTTCCTTTCCATGATCATTGCAGAATAAATTCCTCACCTTTTTCTGACTGTGATGGTTTCATACTCATGAAGGAGCCTATAGGCCTACAATGTCCCAGCTTCTCATTTAATTGAAACGTACTTTACAGTAGAAAAATAGATAAAATACTTCAAGTATTTTTCCTCTATTCGATCCGGAGCGCAGTTTAAAAAAACCGGTAGAACAGAACATTCCCATTTTATGTTTTTGTCTGAATAATAATCTCAAGTAAATAATATTTCATTTCGAATACATAGGCTTCTTTTATTAACCATTGCAGAATGTATTTCATATTTCTTATTCCGAGAGTTTTTTTTCTAGTAATACATCGCTATTGATTATTGTATAGTTGAGTTTTGAATTTGCATAAAGGCATTTCACTGTACTTGTGCATGTGACATTAAAACTTGAAACTGAAACTATTAAAATTCCTCACCACCTTTTCTGGCCGTTGGTTCATCTTCCAAGCCTTTAACAAATGACCATGTACATCTGTCATTTCATTGGCCCTATTAGGGAGGCTATTATTTCATGTATTCTGCTCTGTGCATCCGATAGGGAGCGCGGCTTATAATATACAGTACAGTTTAACGGATGAACAGACAGTTGGGATCTTTTGCTTTGAAGTGTGTAGGCTACCACTGTAAGCAGGCCTACTGTAGTTAAATCTTTTGTTGGGAGATCATACATTCTAGAAAAGGTTTTTAGAATTTGCGGGCAGCGCAGCATATTTAGGTTCAGGAAAAAGTCAACGCAAAACATTATTGAATTCAAACGCTTTATCTGTAATTGTTTATTGAATTACAAAGTGCTTTCAGAAAGTATTTTTTATGTTATAGCCTTATTCTAAAATGGATTAAATTGTATTTTTTTTACCCCTTAATCAATCTACACACACACAAACACCCCATAATTACAAAGCAAAAACAGGTTGACATTTTTGCTAATTTATTAAAAATAAAAAAAATTCACATTTACATAAGTATTCAGACCCTTCACTCAGTACTTTGTTGAAGCACCTTTGGCAGCGATTACAGCATTGAGTATGATGCTACAAGTTTGGCACACCTGTATTTGGGGAGTTTCTCCCATTCTTGATGCTGCCACCACCATGCTTCACCGTTGGGATGGTGCCGGGTTTCCTCCAGACGTGACGCTTGGCATTCATGCCAAAAAAGTTCAATCTTTGTTCAATCAGACCAGAGAATCTTGTTTCTCATGGTCTGAGAGTCTTTAGATGCATTTTGGCAAACTCCAAGCGGGCTGTCATGTGCCTTTTACTGAGGAGTGGCTTTCGTCTGGCCACTCTACCATGAAGGCCTGATTGGTGGAGAGCTGCAGGGATGGGAGACCCTTCCAGAAGGACAACCATCTCAAAAGAGGAACTCTAGAGCTCTGTCAGACTGACCATCGGGTTCTTGGTCACCTCCCTGACCAAGGCCCTTTTCCCCCGATTACTCAGTTTTTGCTGGGCGGCCAGCTCTAGGAAGAGTATTGGTGGATCCAAACTTCTTCCATTTAAGAATGGAGGCCACTGTGTTCTTAGGGACCTTCAATGCAGCAGAAATGTTTTGGTATCCATCCCCAGATCTGTGCCTCGACACAATCCTGTCTCGGAGCTCTACGGAGAATTCCTTCAACCTCATGGCTTGGTTTTTGCACTGACATGCACTGTCAACTGTGAGACCTTATATAGACAGGTGTTTGCCTTTCCAAATCATGTCCAATCAATTTAGTTTACCACAGGTGGACTCCAATCAAGTTATAGAAACATCTCAAGGATGATCAATGGAAACAGGATGCACCTGAGCTCAATTTCGAGTCTCATTGCAAAGGGTCTGAAATACTTATGTAAATAAGGTATGGTTTGAAAAGTTTTAATAAATATGCTACAATGTCCAAAAACCAGTTTTTTGCTTTGTCATTATGTGGCATTGTGGGTAGATTAATGAGGAAAAAAATAAAAAATGTTATCCATTTTAGAATAAGGCTGTAACATAAAATGTGGAAAACATCAAGAGGTCTGAATACTTTCCGAAGGCATTATATATATATATATATATATATATATATATATATATATATATATATATATATATATATATATATATATATATGACTCATTTCAGGAAACTAGGCGTATGTCACATGTCACTACTTAACAGGAGAGGCACAGTTGAACATAAACAAATGCTTTATCAAAATTCGTTTTTTTTGTTGGCAGAAATGCCTTCTGGAACATGTGAAGTTCCATGTGCCTTAATAACAAACTTGTATTCCATACATAAATACAAAACACAATTGTTAAAATTACGAGCCTAGTTGGTTTAGCCACGGAAAAAGGTCAGGAACCTTCCCACTTGCCATGATTGGCTGAGATAATGGATGAGCTGGACATGCTGGGAGAGGAGTTTGGATTGGTCTGCCATGTAGCTCTGTCTGTAACGTGAGCTCTTCCCCTGTCTACCACAACGTTTTTGAAAGATATAACGTTAGCCATCAAGAACTACAAAAGTTTTGCTACTTCTCTCAACAACATTGATGCTCTGAATTTAGCGGGCTCTATCGCCTACCTACCTACCTACCTACCTACCTGCCTACCTACCTGCCTACCTACCTACCTACCTACCCACCTACCCAAAAGACTCCACTTCCGACGGATTTTTACGGATTATTATGGATTATTACGTGACCAATCAAGTTAGCCAGGTGTGTCTGGGGGTGATTACGGACATCTATTATTTTTCATGAACATGTGTACATTTCTAGACAATAGTGACCCATCCACTTCGTTAGATGTGGCTGAGAGGAGGTTATAGCATGTTCTTCACATGACCCATCAATTTAGACACGTGTGTTGGGTAATCGTCATCTAATAATTATAAAATATTTTTTTATCTTTACACTTTGTTTTTGATATTGCTACCATGCAAGTAACCACTTCAGGTGTACCATTTACACCATTTGTATCCTTTGCATGTGACAAATGAACTTAGATTTGATATAGCATGCGTTTATCACCATGGCCGCACATGTGACTCCTTAAAGAGATGGGTGGGGCTAAAGCTTAAGAGGGTGTGAACGATGCTGAATGGGTGTAGACAAAAAAGAGCTCTCCAGTAGGTGTACCAAAATAATTCAAGGGCCATTTTCTCAAAAAGTGGGGTTACAAGTTTATCAACTTTCAAAGCAGAATTACTTTCCCATTGTTCCTCATCTGCAGTGTATGATATACCATTTTCTAGCTCTGAATCTTTACTTTTATCCAATGTAAAAAACACAATTAAAAATGTTGCTACATAAGACCGAATCAAGGCGGTTGGTCACAAACATGGAAAAAGTCAAGGGGTCTGAATACTTTCCGAATGCACTGTGTGTGTGTGTGTGTGTGTGTGTGTGTGTGTGTGTGTGTGTGTGTGTGTGTGTGTGTGTGTGTGTGTGTGTGTGTGTGTGTGTGTGTGTGTGTGTGTGTGTGTGTGTGTGTGTGTGTGTGTGTGTGTATGTATGTATATATACACACATACACACAAGTTAAAAGGAAAAACAAAAAGAAAATGGAGGAACTTATTCTGGAACGATCAAGTATAATATTTTATAAAAAATAAGGCAAATTATATTGACATTTAAAAAAAAAAAAAAAAAAAGGAAAAATTATTTTTGAATCTTCAACATAGAAAATGCTACCTGAAATAATTTACAGAAACTTGTTACAAATGATGGGAGTATTCCATGCATCACCAAATGGTATTTCGAAAGTGGAAGCAAAATACTTTTTTTTTTGATTACAACCTCTCACTTTCAGTTAATTGAATACGGAACCTTTTTTTAAATATCGCCCTTTTTATATATGAAAATATTTGCTCTATCCAAAATTACAACCAACTGATTGCAGTATTAACGCAAACATGGAGGAGGCACGCGGAAGGTGAGAAGGTAAGGAACTTGTTTGTCTGACCTTTATTACAGATCAAAATTGTCACACAAAAAAATACAAATATAAAAGTTTTACTTGAGGACCAAAACGCTGACAGCGGCACCATACAGGTTGCAAAATAGTTGGGAAGAGATTTTCGATGTGCCGATTCTATGGCACATGGTTTATGAACTGACACACAAATCTTGATCATTTTTTTTTATTCGTTTTTCTATTTAAATACAAAACTTCTTGCCACAAACAGAATGCTATGTATACGGGGGCATACAACCATCTCAGCAGATTTTGCTTCGGAAAAACAGAATCATTAAACCACTTATTTTGGTATTTCCCTTTGTAGATTGTTTCTGGTCACAGGTTTAAGAATGGCTGAAAAAAAATCACAACATTTATCTCAAATAAACCCTCCACTGTTGGGAGATTTAAAAAATCCATAATCAAAACAACAATATAATAATACTTTTAGTAAAAAAATACTTATCCTTATCTTACAATCTGTAGATATGCGATTAGAAAAAAATTCAGAATTCTATGTGAAACATCACAGCACATTCGACAAATATACAGCACATGGAAAAAACAAGATGGCGGATTCCAGTTCTAGGTGGGATGGACAACAAGATGGCGGTTTCCAGTTCTAGGTGGGATGGACAACAAGATGGCGGTTTCCAGTTCTAGGTGGGATGGACAACAAGATGGCGGTTTCCAGTTCTAGGTGGGATAGACAACAAGATGGCGGTTTCCAGTTCTAGGTGGGATGGACAACAAGATGGCGGTTTCCAGTTCTAGGTGGGATGGACAACAAGATGGCGGTTTCCAGTTCTAGGTGGGATGGACAACAAGATGGCGGTTTCCAGTTCTAGGTGGGATGGACAACAAGATGGCGGTTTCCAGTTCTAGGTGGGATGGACAACAAGATGGCGGTTTCCAGTTCTAGGTGGGATGGACAACAAGATGGCGGTTTCCAGTTCTAGGTGGGATGGACAACAAGATGGCGGTTTCCAGTTCTAGGTGGGATGGACAACAAGATGGCGGTTTCCAGTTCTAGGTGGGATGGACAACAAGATGGCGGTTTCCAGTTCTAGGTGGGATGGACAGAGTAGCTAAGGTGTGGGATTAAAACCTCAGGTTCTATAATAGATAGTACTTATACATGCTACAATGTGTTTTCAGTCATATCTATCCAGATGTAAATGTATATCAAATGACTTTATTCTTGCTATGTAAGGACTGTGGAAAACAAACAAAACATAAAATATATATGTGTAGAATGTAACAAAATAAAAAGCTGCAACGACTGAGCTAGTGGATGGGACCAAAGTTTGTGCGACATTTTAAAAAACTAAGTTAAAAATGTCTAAAATGTGCTAAATGCTAAGGTTTGCTAATTTTGTAGCCAGTTAGCTAAGTACTTAGCTTCTTGCTAAATCAAGTGTCGCTTGGTAACAGCAGAGAATCCCCTCCTGGATCAAGAGCCCTTGCTGTCTAATATTTGGGGTTTTTTGGCAGCAAACTGGGAGTAGCATTTTTTTGTTACTTGTATAACTTTATGAGTTGGGATGTCCTGCAAATAGTTTAGGTCAGAGACGGTATAAGAATTGTTCGTAATGCGCTCAGTAGCATTTGCTATGGGATTTGACATGTACTTGTTAGCGTTGTAACCATCGGTTCTCAGAGGATCGGTGGGGTTTGAAAATAGCACCCTTTGTGTTCAGTGCCTGTATTACCGAATATCCTGAATATCCTGGGGATGTTACAAGGTCAACATTACACTGTTCACACACACACACACACAGTCATATAGTAAGCATGCTAACCACAAACACACTATACCTGGCAGTCGATCTCACAGTAGTAAGCTTGTTTACACTTTCCACATTTGGAGAGGCCTTCCCTCCTGCAGAGAGAGAGAGAGGAAGAGAGAAGAGAAGAGAGAAGAGAGGGAGGGAGAGAGGGAGAGAGAGAGAGGGAGGGAGAGAGAGAGAGAGAGGGGAGGGAGAGAGAGAGAGGGGAGGGAGAGAGAGAGAGGGGAGGGAGAGAGAGAGAGAGAGGGAGAGAGAGAGGGAGAGAATGTTGTCAAATGTTGTTGAAAGTTGAGATGAGTGAGATATCAAGGATAGCAAGATATTACCTACACACTATGCTCTCGCTGTCTCAAACGCACACTCTAGTGTGGACTCTCATCCATCTCTGTGTTAAGGGCAGATGGTGCAAAGAAAGGTCAGTTTTATATATATAAACCTGGGCATGTCTCCAGAAACAAGTGAGGCTGTGGTGTGTGTGTGTGGGTCCGTGTCTGAGTAGGCTACATATAAAAGGCCTGTCCTAGAGAGAGTCAGGAATGCCACTACTAAAGCAGGTTCCGCTCCACTCTCAGCCTCACGGTGTGTCACAACAAACTAAAGTAGTGTCCGCTCCACTCTCCGTCTCAGCCTGTAGCCTTCAGACCAAACAAGACCAGGGTTGCGTCAATATAATTCCAATAAATTCAGAAACTAAACCAAATTCCAAATCTTCCTCGTTGAGAAGCATTGAAGAGAATTGGAATTTCAGTGTATTTACTGATTTGACTGGATTGACCCCAACCCTAAACAAGACCTCACCTATTTAGCATTTCTGAGAATGAGCATGTGACTGATTTGATCAGTCCTGTAATGAAACTCACAATTGCTGCAATAGGTGATAGTGATGCAGGTGCCGAGAGAGCGAGACAGAGAGAGAGAGAGACAGTCAGAAACAGACAGACAGAGTCTTCTCATGCTTTGTTGATTTCAAAAAAGGCTTGACTCAATTTGGCATGAGGGTCTGCTATACAAATTGATGGAAAGTGGTGTTGGGGGGAAAAACATAAAATCTATGTACACAAATAACAAGTGTGCGGTTAAAATTGGCAAAAACCACACACACATATCTCTTTCCACAGGGCGGTGGGGTGAGACAGGGATGCAGCTTAAGCCCCACCCTCTTCAACATATATATCAACAAATTGGCGAGGGCACTAGAAAAGTCTGCAGCACCCGGCCTCACCCTACTAGAATCTGAAGTCAAATGTCTACTATTTGCTGATGATCTGGTGCTTCTGTCACCAACCAAGAAGGACCTACAGCAGGACCTAGACCTTCTGAACAGATTCTGTCAGAGCTGGGCCCTGACAGTAAATCTCAGTAAGACAACAATAATGGTGTTCCAAAAAAAGTCCAGTAGCCAGAACCACAAATACAAATTCCATCTAGAAACCGTTGCCCAAGAGCGCACAAAAAACTATACATACCTCTGCCTAAACAGCAGCGCCACAGGTAACTTCCACAAAGCTGTGAACGATCTGAGAGACAAGGCAAGAAGGGCCTTCTATGCCATAAAAAGGAACATAAAATTCGACATACCAATTAGGATCTGGCAAAAAAAAATACTTGAATCCGTTATAGAACCCATTGCGGTCTGTGGTCCGCTCACCAACCAAAAATTCACAAAATGACAAACACCCAATTGAGACTCTGCTTGCCGAATTCTGAAAAAAATTATCCTCTGTGTACAACGTAAAAAAAAAAATGCATGACACCAACTAATGATCCAGAAAAGAGACGTTAAATTCTACAACCACCTAAAAGGAAGCAATTCCCAAACCTTCCATAACAAAGCCATCACCTATAGAGAAATAAACCTGGAGAAGAGTCCCCTAAGCAAGCTGGTCCTGGGGCTCTGTTCACAAACACAAACAGACCCCACAGAGCCCCAGGACAACACAATTAATCCCATCCAAATCATGGCAAAACAAAAATAAATAACTTGACACATTGGAAAGAATTTGCTATTTGTCCCTAAACAGAGAGTACACAGAGGCAGAATACCTGACCACAGTGATTGACCCAAAATTAAGGAAAGCTTTGACTATGTACAGACTCAAATCAAACTTTATTTGTCACGGCGAATTCAACAGGTGTAGACCTTAACTCTATTTCTTGAACATCACTTTCGGTTAAGAAAATATTTACCAAATAAACTAAAGTAAAAAATAATAAAAATGAACACAATAAAATAAGAATAACGAGTACCGGTACCGAGTCCGGGGGTACCGGTACCGAGTCAGCGTGCAGGGGTACCAGTACCGAGTCCGGGGGTACCGGTACCGAGTCAGCGTGCAGGGGTACCAGTACCGAGTCAGGAGGCACCGGTACCGAGTCAGGGGAACCGGTACCGAGTCAGGGGGCGGGGGCACCGGTACCGAGTCCGGGGGTACCGGTACCGAGTCCGGGGGTACCGGTACCGAGTCAGCGTGCGGGGGTACCAGTACCGAGTCAGGAGGCACCGGTACCGAGTCAGGGGGCGGGGGCACCGGTACCGAGTCAGGGGGCACCGGTACCGAGTCAGGGGGCACCGGTACCGAGTCAGGGGGCACCGGTACCGAGTCAGCGTGCAGGGGAACCGGTACTGAGTCAGGGGGCGGGGGCACCGGTACCGAGTCAGCGTGCGGGGGTACAGGTTAGTTGAGGTAATTTGTATATGTAGGTAGGGGTGAAGTGAAGTGACTATGCATCGATAATAAACAGCGAGTAGCAGCAGTGTACAAAACAAATGGGAGGAGTCAATGTAAATAGTCCAGTGGCCATTTGATTAACTGTTAATTGTTCAGCAGTCTTGTGGCTTGTGGGGTAGAAGCTGTTAAGCTAGCCTTTTGGTCCTAGACTTGGTGCTCCGGTACCGCTTACCGTGCGGTAGCAGAGAAAACAGTCTACGACTTGGGTGACTGGAGTCTCTGCCAATTTTATGGGCTTTCCTCTGACAACGCCTATTCTATAGGTCCTGGATGGCAGGAAGCTTGGCGAGCAATACCTCAAGACTTCCTTAATATTAGACTTCTTTAAATATTACACGTCGCACACCAGCTGTTATCGACAAATAGACACACCCCCCCCCACCCCTCGTCTTACGTAGCTTCTCTGTCCTGCTGGTGCACGAAAAATCCCTCCAGCTCTCTATTATCCGTGTCATCGGTCAGCCACAACTCGGTGAAACATAAGATTACCGTTTTTAACGTCCCATTGGTAGAATAATCTTGACTGTAGGTCATCGATTTTATTTTTCAATGATTTCACGTTAGCCAATAGAACAGATGGTAGTGGTGGTTTACTCGCTCGCCTACGAAATCTCAGACGGCAGCCCAACCCCGCCCCCTTTTTCTCTATATTTTCTTCATGCAAATGAGGGAGATTGGTGGCTGTTCCCGAGACAGCAGTATATCCTTCGTATCGGACTCGTTAAAGGAAAAAGCTTCTTCCAGTTCAAGGCGAGTAATCGCTGTTCCGATGTCAATAAGTTATTTTTGGTCATAAGAGACGGTAGCAGCAACATTATGTACAAAATAAGTTACAAACAATGCTAAAAAACTAACTAAATAGCAAAGTTGGCTAGGAGCGCGTAAAACATCAGCCATCCCCCCTCCGGCGCCATTCTACAGTGAGTATAACCTTGCTATTGAGAAAAGTCACCGTAGGCAGACCAAGAGAAGACAGGATATGTGCACACTGCCCACAAGAGGTGGAAACTGAGCTGCACTTCCTAACCTCCTGCCAAATGTATGACCACATTAGACACATATTTCCCTCAGATTACACCGATCCACAAAGAATTATAAAACAAATCCAACTCCCATATCTATTGGGTGAAATACCACAGTGTGACATCACAGCAGTAAGATGTGTGACCTGTTGTCACAAGAAAAGGGCAACCAGTGAAGAACAAACACCACTGTAAATAAAACCCATATTTATTTATTGTCCCTTTTGTACTTCAACCATTTGCACATCGTTACAACACGGTATATAGACATAATATGACATTTGAAATGTCTTTATTCTTTTGGAAATTTTGTGAGTAATGTTTGTTCATTTTTTATTGTTAACTTCACTTTTGTTTATTATCGATTTCACTTGCTTTGGCAGTGTAAACATATGTTCCCCATGCCAATAAAGCCCCTTAAATTGAATTGAGAGGGTGTGTCTGTCAGAGAGAAAGTATTTTTTTATTTTTTTTTACTTTCGGGTTTTGTACACCAGCTTCAAATAGCTGAAAGAGAGAGAGAAGAGGAGAGAAAATAGAGAGCGATGTCTGTCTCTCTCCTCCATTTTGTTTCAGTGCAATTAAGATGATCTTATCGCTACGATGCTTTTGGGAAACCCAACTGAAAGCAAACTGTGTGTGTGTTTATCCTTTGTCTTCAGCTGAGTGTAAACAAGAGAGGAAGAGGCGAAGCGAATGGACTTACTCCGCAAAACCTGTCCGCGAGAGATGAGCCCCTTTTTGTATGGTCTCCGAGCGTGTCGAATTACACGGCAGCAGCTGATGTGTGATCCTTAATAAATACCAAAACACCTGATCTCACCTGCCTTCAATGATTGAGGACATGTATTTCCATTGTTAGAGCGGTCACTCGGCTATCTTGTCACTATAATAGATATTATATGGGTGGTGATATTATGAGGGTGGTGCGGTCTGCACACCGCATTACCGGGGGCAAACTACCTGCCCTCCAGGACACCTAGACCACCCGATGTCACAGGAAGGCCAAACAAAAAAGAATCAAGGACAATAACCCCCAGAGCCACTGCCTGTTCACCCAGCTACCACCCAAAAGGCAAGGTCAGTACAGGTGCATCAAAGCTGGGACCAAGAGACTGAAAAATAGCTTCCATCTCAAGGCCATCAGACTGTTAAACAGCCATCACTAACTCAGAGAGGCTGCTGCCTACATACAGACTTGAAATCATTGGCCACTAATAAATGGATCACTAGTCACTTTAATAATGTTTGCATATCTTGCATTACTCATCCCATATGTATTTTATACCATCTACTGCAACTTGCCTATGCCGCTCGGCCATCGCTCATCCATATATTTATATTGTTATTCCATCCCTTTGCTTATATTTGGGTGTATTAGGTAGTTGTGGAATTGTTAGATTACTTGTTAGATATTACTGCACTGTCAAAACTAGAAGCACAAACATTTCGCTACACTCGCATTAACATCTGCTAACCGTGTGACCAATAACATCTGCTAACCATGTGACCAATAACATCTGCTAACCATGTGTATGTGACCAATAACATCTGCTAACCATGTGACCAGTAACATCTGCTAACCATTTGTATGTGATAATATTTGGTATAAATGAGGGAGTCGCTGAGGAGCATGCCTCTTAAGAAAACATTCCATGTACAGTACCAGTCAAACGTTCGGACACACCTACTCATTCAAGGTTTTTCTTTATGTTTTACTATTTTCTACACTGTAGAAGACATCACAACTATGAAATAACACATATGGAATCATACAGTAACCAAAAAAAGTGTTAAACAAATCAAAATATATTTTATATTTGAGATTCTTCAAAGTAGCCACCCAGCTTTGCACACTCTTGGCATTCTCTCAACCAGCTTCATGAGGTAGACACCTGGAATGCAATTCAATTAACAGGTGTGCCTTGTTAAAAATGTATTTGTGGAATTTATTTCATTTTTAATGCGTTTGAGCCAATCAGTTCTGTTGTGACAAGGTAGGGGCAGTATACAGAAATTAGCCCTATTTGGTAAAAGACCAAGTCGGTATTATGGCAAGAACAGCTCAAATACGCAAAGAGAAACAACAGTCCATCATTACTTTAAGATATGAAGTTGAAAGTTTCTTCAAGTGAGGTCGCAAAAACCATCAGGCGCTGTGATGAAACTGGCTCTCATGAGAACCGCCACAGGAAAAGAAGACCCAGAGTTAGCTCTGCTGCAGAGGATAAGTTCATTAGAGTTACCAGCCTCAGAAATTGCACACCAAATGAATGCTTCACGGAGTTCAAGTAACAGACACATCTCAACATCAACTGTTCTGAGGAGACTGTGTGAATCATGGTCGAATTGCTGCAAAGAAACCACTACTAAAGGACACCAATAATGAGAAAATACTTACTTGGGCCAAGAAACACGAGCAATGGACATTATACCAGTGGAAATCTGTCCTTTGGTCTGATGAGTCCAAATTTGATATTTTTGGTTCCAACCACCATGTCTTTGTGAGGCGCAGAGTAGGTGAACGGATGATCTCTGCATGTGTGGTTCCCACCGTGAAGCATGGAGGAGGAGGTGTGGGGGTGCTTTTTTGGTGATTTATTTAGAATAATTCAAGGCACACTTAACTAGCATTGCTACCACAGCATTCTGCAGCGATACGCCATCCCATCTGGTTTGCGCTTAGTGGGACTATGGCCCAACACACCTCCAGGCTGTGTAAGGGCTATTTGACCAAGAAGGAGAGTGATGGAGTGCTGCATCAGACATTCAAGACATGAAGGTCAGTCAATCCGGGAAAATTTCAAGAACTTTAAAAGTTTATTCAAATGCAGTCGCAAAAACCATCAAGCGCTGTGATGAAACTGGCTCTCATGAGGACCGCCACAGGAAAGGAAGACCCAGAGTTACCTCTGCTGCAGAGGATAAGTTCATTAGAGTTACCAGCCTCAGAAATTGCAGCCCAAATAAATGCTTCATAGAGTTCATGTAACAGACACATCTCAACATCAACTGTTCTGAGGAGACTGTGTGAATCATGGTCGAATTGCTGCAAAGAAACCACTACTAAAGGACACCAATAATGAGAAAATACTTACTTGGGCCAAGAAACACGAGCAATGGACATTATACCAGTGGAAATCTGTCCTTTGGTCTGATGAGTCCAAATTTGATATTTTTGGTTCCAACCACCATGTCTTTGTGAGGCGCAGAGTAGGTGAACGGATGATCTCTGCATGTGTGGTTCCCA
This sequence comes from Salmo trutta, assembly GCF_901001165.1. NCBI lineage: Eukaryota > Metazoa > Chordata > Actinopteri > Salmoniformes > Salmonidae > Salmo > Salmo trutta. Next base: position 5,470,110 of record NC_042981.1, on the reverse strand, counting down.
CCGTGAAGCATGGAGGAGGAGGTGTGGGGGTGCTTTTTTGGTGATTTATTTAGAATAATTCAAGGCACACTTAACTAGCATTGCTACCACAGCATTCTGCAGCGATACGCCATCCCATCTGGTTTGCGCTTAGTGGGACTATGGCCCAACACACCTCCAGGCTGTGTAAGGGCTATTTGACCAAGAAGGAGAGTGATGGAGTGCTGCATCAGACATTCAAGACATGAAGGTCAGTCAATCCGGGAAAATTTCAAGAACTTTAAAAGTTTATTCAAATGCAGTCGCAAAAACCATCAAGCGCTGTGATGAAACTGGCTCTCATGAGGACCGCCACAGGAAAGGAAGACCCAGAGTTACCTCTGCTGCAGAGGATAAGTTCATTAGAGTTACCAGCCTCAGAAATTGCAGCCCAAATAAATGCTTCATAGAGTTCATGTAACAGACACATCTCAACATCTACTGTTCAGAGGAGACTGCGTGAATCAGACCTTCATGGTCGAATAGCTTCAACGAAACCACTACTAAAGGACACCAATAGGAAGAAGAAGAGACTTGCTTGGGCCAAGAAACACAAGCAATGGACATTAGACCGGTGGAAATCTGTCCTTTTGTCTGATGAGTCCAAATTTGAGATTTTTGGATGATCTCCGCATGTGTGGTTCCCACCGTGAAGCATGGAGGAGGAGGAGGTGTGATGGTGCTTTGCTGATAACACTGTCAGTGATTTATTTAGAATTCAAGGCACACTTAACCAGCATGGCTACCACAGCATTCGGCAGCGATACGCTATCCCACTTCTTTAAAAATGTTTTTTTTTTTTGTACTAATGTTACTGTCCCCACTACAACAAAAATACATGTACATTTTGTCCTTTAAACATTGAATTGGACTGCAGAATTCCATTCATTCTTATGGAGGACTGTTAGGGAGTGCCAATACGGCAGGCCAGAAGCTTCAAAGCCTCTCAATGGCAAATACATAGCATCAGCAATCCAGGGTTTATATACCTCATTGGTCTCAACGCAATTTCATTAATTCCTTCTTGGCAGAACAACACGCTGAGCCTGATGCCGCGTTCCCGTACTTGTCAGAACTCGGAAACGTCCGACTTGATGATTCGCTGTACGCGGTACGTGTATAACTACAACCAGATATGCAAGTCGTAAATGCCCGAGTTTTCTAGTTCCAACTACTACGTGAACGCGGCATGCTCCTGAATGGGCCTTCTCAGAAGAAACAGCTGTGTGTTTTTGTCAGCTGCTGAAAGCCACGCTGAACCCACATGGTTCGGAGTGACATCCACTTCTAGTCAATGCCTTCCAACATGTCGAATTATTTCTACAACGTTATTGTTTGAGAACATCTTACTGTAGAAGAAGAAAAAAAAAAAATCGACAACATAAAACAGCCGTATATCAAGTGACAATAGAGCGAAATATCCTATTCACGTAGAATAAGGTTAGCCAGATAGCTTGATAGAACCACAGACAGAAGTCGTAGATATAAATGTATATTATATAACACCAAACACGTCGGTGTTTTGACAGTTGTCTCATACCTGGTGAAGCAGTATTCACAATGCGCTCCTCTTTCATTCACCGTCAGGACGTAGGAATAGGCAGGACAGGCAAACACGAGGTCTCCGACAGCAAAGTGCTTGACAGCCCGTAGTCCCCTGCCTTTCCCCGGGCTAGCGAACCTCTCTGTCCCCGCTATTCCCTCGTTCTTCATTATGCCATTCATCTTTAACGCCGTGGTCTTGTTAACCTAGGTGACTAGCTACGCTACTTTTTACTTGCTTGTCGACTACCCGAGCTTTGCTGACGTTAGCGAGCCAGCGACCTAGATAACGTTGGTTGTGTCCTTATGCAAAAATAATAATAATAATACAATGATCAGACTTGCTAGCGTTGTTCCTTGTCTGTCTGTGACTAGCTGGCTTTAGCTACACGCACTGACTACATTACAGCCTCTCACCAATACCAAACGGCAAGGCTATCATCATCAGCTAGCTAGCCTAGCATAGCATCATATGGTTAGCTTGTCACTTCTACGACCAGTCCTTTGATTACGACACAGAACTACAGGATACAAGAGGTCCTTAAAATGCCACGTTCAAGTGCTAGTCGGAACGACGACACATTTCAGACTTGCGAACGTGTTGTTGTTTATCCCACGTTCCGCGTTCAACCAGTTAGCAAGTCGGAGGTTTTCTATTTCCGACTAGGTAGTGAACGTGGCATAATGCCCAGATAGCTTCAGTGTGAGAAAGCTCCCAGAATGGTTCAGATGTTACTGGAGATAATAGCAAATATGTTTTATAACTAGCTCATTGTCCTATATATCTGTGGTATTATCACACTCACTAGCCTCCCATTGGAAACGACACGGTGTGGTCTATCTTGGTAGGCAGGGTATTCTCGTTTAGGTGATTTCTGGTATATTACCATGGCACGTTTTTGGACTAATTCAGCAGTTTTTTACCTGATTTAGTACAATACCATTGGACATTAATGTTGAAAGTTCCATTTATATTCCTAGAACTTAAGTTGCTGTCGCTACTTCCTTATGACAAGGTATGTTGATAAATAGCCCAATGTCAAAACACAGTTTTAAAGTGTCCAAATCAATAGCCAATAAGCAGAAACAATTGGTGATATATTGAAAACATAAAATGTACTATCTACACATACAGTACCAGTCAATAGTTTGGACACACCTACTCATTCAAGGGTTTTTCTTTACTTTTACTATTTTCTACAGTGTAGAATAATAGTTAAGACATCAAAACTATGAAATAACATATATGGAATCATGCTGTAACCAAAAAAAAAGTGTTAAACAAATCAAAATATATTTTAGATTCTTGAAAGTAGCCACCCTTTGCCTTGACAGCTTTGCACACGCTTGGCATTCTCTCAACCAGCTTCACCTGGAATGCTTTTCCAACATTCTTGAAGGAGTTCCCACATATGCTGAGCACTTGTTGGCTGCTTTTCCTTCACATCCCAAACCATCTCAATTGGGTTGAGGTTGGGTGATTGTGGAGGCCAGGTCATCTGATGCAGCACTCCACTCTCCTTCTTGGTCAAATAGCCCTTACACAGCCTGGAGGTGTGTTGGGTCATTGTCCTGTTGAAAAACAAATGATAGTCACACTAAGTGCAAACCAGATGGGATGGCGTATCGCTGCAGAATGCTGTGGTTGCCATGCTGGTTAAGTGTGCCTTGAATTCTAAATAAATCACCAACAAAGCACCCCCACACCTCCTCCTCCATGCTTCACGGTGGGAACCACACATGCAGAGATCATCCGTTCACCTACTCTGCGCCTCACAAAGACATGGTGGTTGGAACCAAAAATATCAAATTTGGACTCATCAGACCAAAGGACAAATTTCCACTGGTATAATGTCCATTGCTCGTGTTTCTTGGTCCAAGTAAGTATTTTCTTATTATTGGTGTCCTTTAGTAGTGGTTTCTTTGCAGCAAGTCGACCATGATTCACACAGACTCCTCTGAACGGTTGATGTTGAAATGTGTCTGTTACTTGAACTCTGTGAAGCATTCATTTGGGCTTCAATTTCTGAGGCTGGTAACTCTAATGAACTTATCCTCTGCAGCAGAGCTAACTCTGGGTCTTCTTTTCCTGTGGCGGTTCTCATGAGAGCCAGTTTCATCACAGCGCCTGATGGTTTTTGCGACCTCACTTGAAGAAACTTTCAACTTCATATCTTAAAGTAATGATAGACTGTCGTTTCTCTTTGCTCATTGGAGCTGTTCTTGCCATAATACCGACTTGGTCTTTTACCAAATAGGGCTAATTTCTGTATACTACCCCTACCTTGTCACAACACACTGATTTGCTCAAACGTGTTAAGATGGAAAGAAATTTCTTAATTTAACTTTTAACAAGGCACACTTGTTAATTAAAATGCATTCCAGGTGACTACCCCATGAAGCTGGTTGAGAGAATGCCAAGAGTGTGCAAAGCTGTCATCAAGGCAAAGGGTGGCTACTTTGATGAATCTCAAATATAATATATATTTTGATTTGTTTAACACTTTTTTGGTTACTACATGTGATGTCTTCACAAGAAAATAGAAAATAGTAAAAATAAAGAAAAACCTTTGAATGAGTAGGTGTGTCCAAAACCCACATAATGATTGTTGTGACCTTATTATTGACAAGTCCTTTGTGAGCTAACCAGCTCATTAACATTAGCTCAGGATTTGTGTAGTCATACTTTTTCCTGTGGTGACTAGGTAGCTAATGTTAGCCCACCAGGGCAAGGGTATAGCTAGCTAGCTAAATATTCCCTGGTGGGCGAGCTAATTAGGCACCTTGGTTGGTAGCCTTTTGCTTAGATGTTGCTTTGCTTTGTTGTTGTCAATTAATTTGATATATTGTCAGTTAAATTTAAATGTTGTCAGTTAATCATTCCAATTAAACTGTCTGGCTAGATATACTGTATCTACAAATTCACCTGGCTAATTAATAGTTTTAGGAGAAGTGGCATGATGTTGTGCTGTTACGTTTGTAAGTGATTTATTTATTTAACCTTTATTTAAATGATCTGGTAAAACAGCAAAAATGAGCTAAGTGGAAACATCTGCTAACTACTTCAATCATTGCATTATTGCAAATGCTCAGGCAGCTGCTATTTTCCATTGGGAAAGACGGCCCTGCATTTACCAGAAAAGGAAGCTCCACACAACAAAGGGGGTAAGAAATAATTTTGAACATGAGATATAAATTCACAATGTGCCCATGATAAAGTTAACTACATTACTTTAGTTGGCTACTTTGAGCAATACTTGCATGTTGTATTTTTGGACCATTGGCTTCCCTGAAAACAGGTACCTCATTGGAGGAGCAATATGAGTCTGTCAGAGATGGTGGTCCACACAACAAAGATGCAACTGTCCCTTCCAGTAATGTGAAGCTGACCTTGGACCAGTAAGGATAGTCTTCACAGATGCTGTAAGACCCTCCCTCCTTGATATAGAAATCCTTCAACTTCACTGCCTCTTCAATTTTTTTTACATTTAACTAGTCAAGTCAGTTAAGAATATATTCTTATTTACAATGACAGCCTACCAGGGAACAGTGGGTTAACTGCTTTGTTCAGGGGCAGAATGACAGATTTTTACCTTGTCAGCTCAGGGATTTGATCCAGCAACCTTTTGGTTACTGGCCCAACACTCTAACCACTAGGCTACCTGCCGCCCAAAGCATCCTTGGGTAAGGTCCTTTGCACCATAGGGACACATGACCTCCTCCACTGCAGTGCCTACCAGAACATCCAGTGAAGCACCAAGGATCCCAGACCCTGTGACCCAAAGTCCTGATTAGATTGATGATATTACAGCTGTAGAATGTTTAATCATCTGTAATTTTTCGCATTGAGGACAAGTGCAGTTTTTCAACAACAACAAACTTTTAATTGATAACTTGGTATTTGATCACTTGACATTATCAATCATATAGTGGGGAAGGATCCTATAGATACAGACTGTGTGAATGCATGTACCACTCTGAATAAATAAATACTGTGCCTCTTGAAGATTTGTCTCTGGTCATTAAACTACAATACAGACTGAATGTCTAAATATAGTCCATTCTGAATGTCAATAGACTTTTGTTTTTACCTTCATTCTCATCAATGACAACGTTCTAGAACTGAGTTATCATTCATCGAAGTCAGGTATCCTGGGTAATCTGGTTAATGATTATAATTGATTAAGTGGCTCTTTCATTGTAGAAAATTGACCACTGTATAGAAAACATTGTATTGCTACTCCAGAGAACGTGTTTCCACTGCTCCAGAGCTTTACACCGTTCCTGCCGACGCTTGGCATTGAGCATGGTAATCTTAGCTTAGGCTTGTGTGCGGCTACTCGGTCATGGAAACCAATTTCATGAAGCTCCCGATGAACAGTTATTGTGCTGACGTTACTGACGTTGCTTCCAGAGGCAGTTTGGAACTCGGTAGTGAGTGTTGCAACCAAGGACAGACGATTTTTACGCACTACGTGCTTCAGCACTTGGCGATCCTGTTCTTTGTGCTTGTGTGGCCTACCACTTCGCAGCTGAGCCGTTGTTGCTCCTAGAAGTTTCCACTTCACAATAACAGCACTTACAGTTGACCGGGGCAGCTCTAGCAGGGCAGAAATTTGACGAACTGGCTTGTTGGAAAAGTGGCATCCTATGACGGTGCCACGTTGAAAGTCCCTGAGCTCTACAGCAAGGCCATTCTACTGCCAATGTTTGTCTATGGAGATTGCAAGGCTGAGTGCTCGAACTTATACACCTGTGAGCAACGGGTGTGGCTGAAATATCAGAATCCACTCATTTGAAGAGGTGTCCACATACTTTTGGCCATGTAGTGTATCCTCACATTTGTGAAAATGTGGTTATATAAGATATATAAAATTATATTTGTGTTTGTGGATGAATTTACTTTTGCCAGATGCCTTTTTTAATTTTTAATTTGTTGCATTGAAGATCCACTGCTGTATGGTTTTTTCCAGTTGAAAAATATTCAAAAAAGCCCCCTTCAAAAAAAAAAAGAAAAATCTACAACTGCTAATTTCTGGAAAACAAACATGACTGTCTTGTACCACCATCGTGTGGCCAGCATATGAACATTTGTTGAAGGACTGGGATAATCTAAATTGCATTTCTTTCACATCTCTCGTTCTCTATCCACACTTCCTTCTCATAACCCATTGGAGAAGAAGGTCAGAGGGGAAGGACCTTTGACTTTGTTATCCAATGGATTTTTGAGAAGGAGGAGAGGAGAGAGGATGTGAGGACTCAATAAATATACAAATGGGAAGATTTTAATTGCGTAATTCATTGGATTTAAACCGGACGACAACCTGTTGCCAGACTAGAATTAATGTAAAACTCAAGAGATTGTGGTATAATAAGAAATGTGGCGAAAATGTACCCTCAGATAGGTCAGATCATTTCAGATCTATACACAGGGTTTCTACGACGACTAAAAAATTCCACAACAACGGCCAAACACATACAGGGCAATAAAATCAAACAAATACATTTTGAATGATAATTGAATTTCTAAAAACGCGATCCATACTGCATGTCAATTCCCTGATCGTATCAAATATTGTATTACATTCTCTGTATTAAACTCCCTGTACACAAATGCCTTGGAGGTTAAGGGCTGGGGGTTGTTTCTGGACAAGGTCCTGATATCCTTCTCCTGAAAGCACGATCCCTCTCCCAGGACTTTTATATTATCTAGAGAGTGGACGTCAATGTACTGGCTACATCCTGAAGTCTTTACAACCATAATCTAATCAGGATTACAATTCTGCCTCCACCATGATGAAAACTGAAGCCCAGAACTATAACGCCCTGGCCATAGAGAGGGGTTTTTGTTCTTTATTTTGGTTAGGCCAGGGTGTTACATATAGTGGGCGTTCTATGTTCCTTTTTCTATGTTTTTGTATTTCTTTGTTTTGGGCCGTGTGTGGCTCCCAATCAGGCACAGCTGAAGCTCGTTGTTGCTGATTGGGAGTCACACATAAGGAGCATGTTTTTCCTTTGGGTTTTGTGGGTAATTGTTTCTGTTTTGAGTATTTTCCAAACAGGACTGTTTGCTCTCGTTTTTGTAGTGTTCTCTTGTTTTTGAATTAAAATTCTAATGATGAACACATCATCTGCTGCACCTTGGTCTCTCTCTCACGATAGCCCTTACAAGAACAAAGACTGACAGTTCCAACAACAGAGACCAACATGTCAGAAGGCCTAACAGAAGAGAAATGAAGATGAGCTGGCTGTATTATTCTGTTACACAACTTGGCAGTGCCTCGTAACAGATCAGTCTATTTCCTGGAACCTCACAACCAGACAGAGAGTCTTGACAACAAGGTTTTCTTTATGACAACAAGACAATCTAGATAAGAAGTGAAAGCTTAGCCTGGATTTTCACATTTGCATTGCTCCAAGTCTGAGAGGGGTTTTGATGTGTGTGGTCATCCGCACCCCCTCCCAAAATGGCTGCTGTGCCATTTCTTCCCATTGCATTATTTGACATAGATCCAGAAAAACTAGATGTGTAAATATAAAATATAAAGCTTGAATATGTTGAATTCTGTTTTGTGTTGAAGTTTCTGTCGCCTTCTCCGGAGTTAGCAGATTTCTATAATTTCTCTCTTTCTCTCTCCCTCAGATTTCTATGAGGTGACTACCTCATGAAGCTGGTTGAGAGAATGCCAAGAGTGTGCAAAGCTGTCATCAAGGCCAAGGGTGTCTACTTTGAATCTCATATATAAAATATAACTTTGACTTGTTTAGTACTTTTTAGGTTACTACATGATTCCATATGTGTTATTTCATAGTTTTGATGTCTTCACTATGTTTATGCAATGTAGAAAATATAAAAAATAAAGAAAAACACTGGAATGAGTAGCCAAACGTTTGACTGTATATATATATATATATATATATATATATATATATATATATATATATATATATATATATATATATCCTGTATATATATTTACAGGTTTTACTGCTAACCTACAAAGCATTATATGGGCTTGTTCCTACCTATCTTTCCAATTTGGTCCTGCCGTACATAGCTACACGTACGCTATGGTCACAAGACGCAGGCCTTCTTATTGTCCCTAGAAATTATAAGCAAACAGCTGGAGGCAGGGCTTTCTCCTATAGAGCTCCATTTTTATGGAATGGTCTGCCTACCCATGTGAGAGACGCAGACTCAGTCTCAACCTTTAAGTCTTTATTGAAGACTCATCTCTTCAGTAGGTCCTATGATTGAGTGTAGTCTGGCCCAGGGGTGTGAAGGTGATCGGAAAGGGACTGGAGCAACGAACCGCCCTTGCTGTCTCTGCCTGGCCGGTTCCCCTCTCTCCACTGGGATTCTCTGGCTCCAACCCTATTACAGGGGCTGAGTCACTGGCTTACTGGTGCTCTTCCATGCCGTCCCTAGGAGGGGTGCGTCACTTGAGTGGGTTGAGTCACTGACGTGGTCTTCCTGTCTGGGTTGGCGCCCCCCCCCCCCCCCCCCCCCCTTGGGTTGTGCCGTGGCGAAGTTCTTTGTGGGCTGTACTCGGCCTTGTCTCAGGATGGTAAGTTGGCGGTTGAAGATATCCCTCCAGTGGTGTGGGGGCTGGGCTTTGGCAAAGTGGGTGGGGTTATATCCTGCCTGTTTGGCACTGTCCGGGGGTATCGTTGGACGGGGCCACAGTGTCTCCTGACCCCTCCTGTCTCAGCCTCCAGTATTTAGTTTATGTGTCGGGGGGCTAGGCTCAGTCTGTTATATCTGGAGTATTTCTCCTGTCTTATCCGATGTCCTGTGTGAAATTAAATATGCGCTCTCTAATTCTCTCTCTCTTTCTCTCTTTTTCTTTCTTTCTTTCTCTCTCTCTCTCTCTCTCTCTCTCTCTCTCTCTCTCTGTCTCTCTCTCTCTCCCTCCTTTCTCTCGCTAGCCATGTCTCTCTCTCTCTCTCTCTCTCTCTCTCTCCCTCTCTCGGAGGACCTGAGCCCTAGGACTATGCCTCAGGACTACCTGGCCTGATGACTCCTTGCTGTCCCCAGTCCACCTGGCCGTGCTGCTGTTCCAGTTTCAACTGTTCTGCCTGCGGCTATGGAACCCTGACCTGTTCACCGGACGTGCTACCTGTCCCAGACCTGCTGTTTTCAACTCTCTAGAGACAGCAGGAGTGATAGAGATACTCTGAATGATTCGCTATGAAAAGCCAACTGACATTTACTCCTGAGGTACTGACCTGTTGCACCCTTGACATCCAGACCCTGCTGGTCATTTATGAACATTTGAACATCTTGGCCATGTTCTGTTATAATCTCCACCCGGCACAGCCAGAAGAGGACTGGCCACCCCTCATAGCCTTGTTCCTCTCTAGGTTTCTTCCTAGGTTTTGGCCTTTCTAGGGAGTTTTTCCTAGCCACCGTGCTTCTACACCTGCATTGCTTGCTGTTTGGGGTTTTAGGCTGGGTTTCTGCACTTTGTGACATCAGCTGATGTAAGAAGGGCTTTATTAATACATTTGATTGATTGATATTACTTTCGCCTGCCCTTATCTCAAGGTTTTTTCATGCTGACATGAATTGACCAGGTGGATGAGTTCTTTCATAAGAATTCACACAAACCTTAAAATGATTACACAGTGCGATTTAGATTGTACAAGTCAGCGTTCGGCATCCATCCATGTCTGAGGACGTCGGGAGATAACGTGAAACCGACCACTAGGGGGCGACAGTGAGCGCTGTTACTTTTCAAGTAGGTTTCAGTTTTGACAGAGTGTTGTGGAAGGGATGGAGGATGGGTGTAATCATGACTGACTTAAAAGGTCCCAAACCTTAACCATTTAGAGTTAATGACTAACCTTAACCCTTACCTTAACCATTTAGAGTTAATGACTAACCTTAACCCTTACCTTAACCCTTACCTTAACCATTTAGAGTTAATGACTAACCTTAACCCTTACCTTAACCATTTAGAGTTAATGACTAACCTTTAAGGTCCCTAACCTTAACCCTTACCTTAACCATTTAGAGTTAATGACTAACCTTAACCCTTACCTTAACCATTTAGAGTTAATGACTAACCTTAACCCTTACCTTAACCCTTACCTTAACCATTTAGAGTTAATGACTAACCTTAACCCTTACCTTAACCATTTAGAGTTAATGACTAACCTTTAAGGTCCCTAACCTTAACCCTTACCTTAACCATTTAGAGTTAATGACTAACCTTAACCCTTACCTTAACCATTTAGAGTTAATGACTAACCTTAACCCTTACCTTAACCCTTACCTTAACCATTTAGAGTTAATGACAAACCTTAACCATTTAGAGTTAATGACTAACCTTAACCCTTACCTTAACCATTTAGAGTAAATGACTAACCTTAACCCTTACCTTAACCATTTGTCTCACGGGTTGGTTGTTTCATGGGTTAAAGAAAATAAATGCACTCTTGCAGAATTGAAGGGTCTTTACCTTCTTCTAATAAAGCTCTCTGCTGCCACCTTCTGGGCAGAAGATATGTTACAGTCACTGGAGCGTTGCAGCAATTTGTCAGACAAAGACAGAAAACTACACTTCCTGAAAGAGCACACATCTTAGATGTGTAGTTGTCAGTTGTTTAATATGAGCTGATGAGGATAGTCAGTTCTTTGTCTGTACTTGGTAGTATTTCAGGAGCAGTGTGTGTTTGTCTCTGTGCGTGCGCACCCGTGTGTGCACTTGTGCGTGTGGGATCATTTTATTCCCTGTTTTGATTAATAAGAGTTTCTTTGAACCCTGAGTCCTCGCCCCCGTCCTCTCCTCCCCCGCTCCTTTCCTCCCCCCTCCCTCCCTTCTCTACTTAAAGTCCCCTAGGGTCCGATTCCAACCCCTAAATGATGATTGTGATTTGGAGGGCAGTAGCATTTGGACAGGATGATAACTCTTAAAATGGATTAGATGGTCCAGATTGGCATTTTGAAATCATAAGTACATTTAGTTCTGAAGGATAAACTACTGAGTGATAAAGCATTGCAATCTGCAGTATTCTGGATGGTCCGTCCCTTAAATCCCTCCCCCCGACAAACAAGCGACCTGGGCTAAGTTTGGCCCCTGAACCACCTCATCAGAAACAATCCACCCTGTCTTTGTTAAATATTATTATTATTATTATTATTATTTTCCTTAACTATCCAGACCTGTGTGGTGTGTGTTTGTGTGTGTGTGTGTGTTTGTGAGAGAGCGTTAGGAGCTGGTGTGTGTGTGTGTGTTAGTTAGCTAGTAGTGTTGTGTTAGTTAGCTAGCATTTTCGTCACTTTAGTCAATAAGATTTTCGCAACGTAAGCTTAACTTTCTGAACATTCGAGACGTGTAGTCCACTTGTCATTCCAATCTCCTTTGCATTAGCGTAGCCTCTTCTGTAGCTTGTCAACTATGTGTCTGTCTATCCCTGTTCTCTCCCCTCTGCACAGGCCATACAAACGCTTCACACCGCGTGGCCGCTGCCACTCTAACCTGGTGGTCCCAGCGCGCACGACCCACGTGGAGTTCCAGGTCTCCGGCAGCCTCTGGAACTGCCGGTCTGCGGCCAACAAGGCTGAGTTCATCTCAGCCTATGCTACCCTCCAGTCCCTAGACTTCCTGGCGCTGACGGAAACATGGATTACCACAGATAACACTGCTACTCCTACTGCTCTCTCCTCGTCTGCCTACGTGTTCTCGCATACCCCTAGAGCATCGAGCCAGCGGGGTGGTGGCACTGGAATCCTCATCTCTCCCAAGTGGACATTCTCTCTTTCTCCCCTGACCCATCTGTCTATCTCCTCATTTGAATTCCATGCTGTCACAGTTACCAGCCCTTTCAAGCTTAACATCCTTATCATTTATCGCCCTCCAGGTTCCCTTGGAGAGTTCATCAATGAGCTTGACGCCTTGATAAGTTCCTTCCCTGAGGATGGCTCACCTCTCACAGTTCTGGGTGACTTTAACCTCCCCACGTCTACCTTTGACTCATTCCTCTCTGCCTCCTTCTTTCCACTCCTCTCCTCTTTTGACCTCACCCTCTCACCTTCCCCCCTACTCACAAGGCAGGCAATACGCTTGACCTCATCTTTACTAGATACTGTTCTTCCACTAATCTCATTGCAACTCCCCTCCAAGTCTCCGACCACTACCTTGTATCCTTTTCCCTCTCGCTCTCATCCAACACTTCTCACTCTGCCCCTACTCGGATGGTATTGCGCCGTCCCAACCTTCGCTCTCTCTCTCCCGCTACTCTCTCCTCTTCCATCCTATCATCTCTTCCCTCTGCTCAAACCTTCTCCAACCTATCTCCTGATTCTGCCTCCTCAACCCTCCTCTCCTCCCTTTCTGCATCCTTCGATTTTCTCTGTCCCCTATCCTCCAGGCCGGCTCGGTCCTCCACTCCTGCGCCGTGGCTCGACGACTCACTGCGAGCTCACAGAACAGGGCTCCGGGCAGCCGAGCGGAAATGGAGGAAAACTCGCCTCCCTGCGGACCTGGCATCCTTTCACGCCCTCCTCTCTACATTTTCCTCTTCTGTCTCTGCTGCTAAAGCCACTTTCTACCACTCTAAATTCCAAGCATCTGCCTCTAACCCTAGGAAGCTCTTTGCTACCTTCTCCTCCCTCCTGAATCCTCCTCCCCCTCCCCCCCTCCTCTCTCTCTGCGGATGACTTCGTCAACCATTTTGAAAAGAAGGCTGATGACATCCGATCCTCGTTTGCTAAGCCAAACGACACCGCTGGTCCTGCTCACACTGCCCTACCCTGTGCTTTGACCTCTTTCTCCCCTCTCTCTCCAGATGAAATCTCGCGTCTCGTGACGGCCGGCCGCCCAACAACCTGCCCACTTGACCCTATCCCCTCCTCTCTTCTCCAGACCATTTCCGGAGACCTTCTCCCCTACCTCACCTCGCTCATCAACTCATCCTTGACCGCTGGCTACGTCCCTTCCGTCTTCAAGAGAGCGAGAGTTGCACCCCTTCTGAAAAAACCTACACTCGATCCCTCCGATATCAACAACTACAGACCAGTATCCCTTCTTTCTTTTCTCTCCAAAACTCTTGAACGTGCCGTCCTTGGCCAGCTCTCCTGCTATCTCTCTCAGAATGACCTTCTTGATCCTAATCAGTCAGGTTTCAAGACTGGGCATTCAACTGAGACTGCTCTTCTCTGTGTCACGGAGGCTCTCCGCACTGCTAAAGCTAACTCTCTCTCCTCTGCTCTCATCCTTCTAGACCTATCTGCTGCCTTTGATACCGTGAACCATCAGATCCTCCTCTCCACCCTCTCCGAGCTGGGCATCTCCGGCGCGGCCCACGCTTGGATTGCGTCCTACCTGACAGGTCGCTCCTACCAGGTGGCGTGGCGAGAATCTGTCTCCGCACCACGTGCTCTCACCACTGGTGTCCCCCAGGGCTCTGTTCTAGGCCCTCTCCTATTCTCAATATACACCAAGTCACTTGGCTCGGTCATATCCTCACATGGTCTCTCCTATCATTGCTACGCAGACGACACACAATTAATCTTCTCCTTTCCCCCTTCTGATAACCAGGTGGCGAATCGCATCTCTGCATGTCTGGCAGACATATCAGTGTGGATGACGGCTCACCACCTCAAGCTGAACCTCGGCAAGACGGAGCTGCTCCTCCTCCCAGGGAAGGACTGCCCGTTCCATGATCTCGCCATCACGGTTGACAACTCCCTTGTGTCCTCCTCCCAGAGTGCTAAGAACCTTGGCGTGACCCTGGACAACACCCTGTCGTTCTCCACTAACATCAAGGCGGTGACCCGATCCTGTAGGTTCATGCTCTACAACATTCGCAGAGTACGACCCTGCCTCACACAGGAAGCGGCGCAGGTCCTAGTCCAGGCACTTGTCATCTCCCGTCTGGATTACTGCAACTCGCTGTTGGCTGGGCTCCCTGCCTGTGCCATTAAACCCCTACAACTCATCCAGAACACCGCAGCCCGTCTGGTGTTCAACCTTCCCAAGTTCTCTCACGTCACCCCGCTCCTCCGCTCTTTCCACTGGCTTCCAGTTGAAGCTCGCATCCGCTACAAGTCCATGCTGCTTGCCTACGGAGCTGTGAGGGGAACGGCACCTCCGTACCTTCAGGCTCTGATCAGGCCCTACACCCAAACAAGGGCACTGCGTTCATCCACCTCTGGCCTGCTCGCCTCCCTAACTCTGAGGAAGCACAGTTCCCGCTCAGCCCAGTCAAAACTGTTCGCTGCTCTGGCACCCCAATGGTGGAACAAGCTCCCTCACGACGCCAGGACAGCGGAGTCAATCACCACCTTCCGGAGACACCTGAAACCCCACCTCTTTAAGGAATACCTGGGATAGGATAAAGTAATCCTTCTACCCCCCCGAAAGATTTAGATGCACTATTGTAAAGTGGTTGTTCCACTGGATATCTTAAGGTGAATGCACCAATTTGTAAGTCGCTCTGGATAAGAGCGTCTGCTAAATGACTTAAATGTAAATGTAAATGTGTGTGTGTGTGTGTGTGTGTGTGTGTGTGTGTGTGTGTGTGTGTGTGTGTGTGTGTGCGTTTGTGAGAACTTTGTACGTGTGTGTGTGCATGTGGCTTTTGATTTAAAAAAGTATCTGGGAAATTACATTTTTCTCTGCCTGTTTGAAATGACATACAGATGTAGGATCTTAATTGGATCACTCTTGTATTGATGAGAATATTCCAGCAAAGCAAACTTGTAGGATATTTGAGTTTTTGATAGGCTTCTAAAGTTTGTAATTTCCTCTTTGACATTTCAGACTTGATTTGCCCTAATGAAAAATGTATCGACACCTACACAAATCTAAATGTTTTAAAATCCACATATAATTCACATTTCCTGTTGCTGCAGGATTATTTGCCTGCTGTACCAAACTGTGTGTGTGTGTGTGTGTGTGTGTGTGTGTGTGTGTGTGTGTGTGTGTGTGTGTGTGTGTGTGTGTGTGTGTGTGTGTGTGTGTGTGTGTGTGTGTGTGTGTGTGTGTGTGTGTGTGTGTGTGTGTGTGTGTGTGGGCTCAAATACAGATCCTACATCTGTAGTGCCGAGTGGACAGCTGCATTGTCCACACACAGAGGACTCTTCTAGGAGATCCTGATCCTGATAAATGAGATCTCATGGCCCTGCAACAGGACAGCAGAGGCTTAAAAAGGCCTGAAGTGTCTCTCTGTGTGTGTGTGTGTGTGTGAGTCAGGAGTGGCCCAAATGTTCTGCAGCTGTCCTAGTTGTCTTGTGAGGACACACACACACACACACACACACACACACACATGCGTCTTTCTATAATAGTGAGGACCTTGACACAGGACCTTCAAATGAGGAATATAATTTCTGATACAAGTGGGAACAAACAGAAACCTCATTCGAGCAATAAGTGGTCAAACAAACACAGATATCACTACAAAACTTGGCTCTGCTGTCTACTGTAGATATACAGGCTCTGCTGTCTACTGTAGATATACAGGCTCTGCCGTCTACTGTAGATATACAGGCTCTGCCGTCTACTGTAGATATACAGGCTCTGCCGTCTACTGTAGATATACAGGCTCTGCCGTCTACTGTAGATATACAGGCTCTGCAGTCTACTGTAGATATACAGGCTCTGCAGTCTACTGTAGATATACAGGCTCTGCAGTCTACTGTAGATATACAGGCTCTGCCGTCTTCTGTAGATATACAGGCTCTGCCGTCTACTGTAGATATACAGGCTCTGCCGTCTACTGTAGATATACAGGCTCTGCTGTCTACTGTAGATATACAGGCTCTGCTGTCTACTGTAGATATACAGGCTCCTGCTGTCTACTGTAGATATACAGGCTCTGCCGTCTACTGTAGATATACAGGCTCCTCTCCTCCTCTCCTCTTCCCTCCTCTCCCCTCGTCTCCCCTCGTCTCCCCCACCCCCTCAGCTCTTCCCTCCCCTCCTCTCCTCCTCTCCTCTCCTCCTCTTCCCTCCTCTCCTCTCCCCTCCTCTTCCCTCCTCTCCTCTCCCCTCCTCTTCCCTCCTCTCCTCCTCCCTCCTCTTCCCTTCCCGACCCCCTCCTCTCCCCTACCCCCTCTTCCTTCCTCTCCTCTCCTCTTCCCTCCTCTCCTCCTCTCCTCTCCCCTCCTCTTCCCTTCCCGACCCCCTCCTCTCCCCTACTTTCCTCTTCCCTCATCTCCCCTACCCCCTCTCCTCTTCCTTCCTCTCCTCTCCCCTCCCCTCCTATACTCTCCTCTTCCCTCCTCTCCCCTCCTCTCCTCTTCCCTTCTCTCCTCTCCTCTCCCCTCCCCTCCTATACTCTCCTCTTCCCTCCCCTCCCCTCCTCTCCTCTTCCCTTCTCTCCTCTCCTCTCCCCTCCCCTCCTATACTCTCCTCTTCCCTCCTCTCCCCTCCTCTCCTCTTCCCTTCTCTCCCCTCCTCTCCTCTTCCTTCCTCTCCTCTCCTCTCCCCTCCCCTCCTATCCTCTCCCCTCCTCTCCTCTTCCCTTCTCTCCCCTCCTCTCCTCTTCCCTCCCCCAGTCAACATCCATCCATAATGTCATGAAATAGAGACGTTGAACTTAGATTATAATATATTCCACATAGCAGACACGTTTACCCTAAGTGGATGGAACCTAAAACCTTGGCGTTGCTAGGGCCATAGACTCTACCTACTGAGCCACACAGGACCAGCTCTGATTAGTACATTCATGAATCTATTTACTGCAGTGATACAGCAGAGCTTAGAGGATTCATCAAAATCCATGTGATGAAAACAATAGAATCCAAAATCGTGTTTAAGCCATTTATGGGCAGGCAAAGAAAAACAACATAATGGGGCTTATCCTAGCGTCTGACAATAACAAGTGATTTCCTCTTCCAACTGCAAGCTCCATCACCTCCAGTGTTTTGGCATTTCAGTAAAGGAGGTTTATATAAGAAAGATGTGTGAGCATGCCTATGTATGGACAGCATGACCTAATGAATAGAGTACTCTCTCTCTCTCTCTCCCTCTCTCTCTCTCCCCCCTTTCTCTCGCTAACCATGTCTCTCTCTCTCTCTCCCCTTTCTCTCGCTAGCCATGTCTCTCTCCCCTCTCTCTCTCTCTCTCTCTCTCTCTCTCTCTCTCTCTCTCTCTCTCTCTCTCTCTCTCTCTCTCTGTGTCCTTGTGTCTCATTGATGTCTGTGAGAAGAGGGGGAATGATGTAGGAAGCAGCAAGTGGGAGGACAGGAAGTGATAGAACTGAGCAGACAGCTTGAGTAGAGGGAGGTGGGTAGAACATGCTCATCATTCAGACACACACACACACACACACCGACACACACACACCGACACACACACACCGACAAACACACACCGACACACACACACCGACACACACACACCGACACACACACACACCGACATACACACACACCGACACACACACACACCGACACACACCGACACACACACACACCGACACACACACACCAACACACACACACCGACACACACACACACCGACACACACACACCGACACACACACACCGACACACACACACACCGACATACACACACACCGACACACACACACACCGACACACACACACACACACACACACCGACACACACCGACACACACACCGACACACACACACCGACACACACACACACCGACACACACACACACCGACACACACACACCGACACACACACACACACCGACACACACACACCGACACACACACACCGACACACACACACACACACACACACCGACACACACACACACACACACACCGACACACACACACCGACACACACACACACCGACACACACACACACCGACACACACACACCGACACACACACACACGACACACACACACACACACCGACACACACACACACACCGACACACACACACACACCGACACACACACACACACCGACACACACACACCGACACACACACACACACACCGACACACACACACCGACACACACACACACACCGACACACACACACACCGACACACACACACACCGACACACACACACCGACACACACACACACACACCGACACACCGACACACACACACCAACACACACACACACACCGACACACACACACACCGACACACACACACACACACCGACACACACACACCGACACACACACACACACACACCGACACACACACACACACACCGACACACACACACACACCGACACACCGACACACACACACCAACACACACACACACACACCGACACACACACACACCCAGACTGTCTCCCTTTTCACCTCAGTGATATCATTCATATAAACTGCCATTGATTTTTGAAAATCTCAAGATATTTCATTGAGAGCCAGTATGTCAGTTATTCACACCATATATAGCTGAAATGCATGTATCCCTGCCGCCATAGAATAACATATAGTATCCAATTATTAGGAAATGCAATTGAATAGGATCTCTGTGCCTACCTCCCACTTAGTGTAGTGTATATGACATTTTGTCAGAGTTACCATGCTGTACCGCAAGCAAATACTCTACCACCAATTGTGGTTGTGTGGCAAATAAAGAATCTCAAAGCACAAAAAATGTATGAACCCACTAACTGTAAGTCACTCTGGATAAGAGCGTCTGCTAAATGACTCAAATGTCAATGTAGATGTCACCATGACCACTGAACAGTCAGACTTGATGTCACCGTGACCACTGAACAGTCAGACTTGATGTCACCGTGACCACTGAACAGTCAGACTTGATGTCACCATGACCACTGAACAGTCAGACTTGATGTCACCGTGACCACTGAACAGTCAGACTTGATGTCACCATGACCACTGAACAGTCAGACTTGATGTCACCGTGACCACTGAACAGTCAGACTTGATGTCACCATGACCACTGAACAGTCAGACTTGATGTCACCGTGACCACTGAACAGTCAGACTTGATGTCACCATGACCACTGAACAGTCAGACTTGATGTCACCGTGACCACTGAACAGTCAGACTTGATGTCACCATGACCACTGACTGAACAGTCAGACATGATGTCACCGTGACCACTGAACAGTCAGACTTGATGTCACCGTGACCACTGAACAGTCAGACTTGATGTCACCGTGACCACTGAACAGTCAGACTTGATGTCACCATGACCACTGAACAGTCAGACTTGATGTCACCGTGACCACTGAACAGTCAGACTTGATGTCACCATGACCACTGACTGAACAGTCAGACATGATGTCACCGTGACCACTGAACAGTCAGACTTGATGTCACCGTGACCACTGAACAGTCAGACATGATGTCACCGTGACCACTGAACAGTCAGACATGATGTCACCGTGACCACTGAACAGTCAGACTTGATGTCACCGTGACCACTGAACAGTCAGACTTGATGTCACCATGACGGCAGGTAGCCTAGTGGTTAGAGCGTTGGGCCAGTAACCAAAATAATAACTATAATAATAACTAGATGGTCATTTTAAGTAGCGTTGTAAAAAATAACTAGATGGCTGTCACGTCCTGACCAGTATAAGGGGTTATTGTTTATTGTAGTTTGGTCAGGACGTGGCAGGGGGTGTTTGTTTCATGTGGTTCGGGGTTTAATGGTATATGTATTTATGTAAGAGGGGTGTTAGATTTATGTGTTCCGGGATTTTTGGGTAATGTTCTTGTTTTGTATTTCTATGGTTTTCTAGGTTGTGTATTTCTTTGTGTTGGCCTGGTATGGCTCTCAATCAGGAACAGCTGTACATCGTTGTTGCTGATTGAGAGTCATACTTAGGTAGCCCTGTTTTCACCTGTCCCTTTGTGGGAAGTTGTTGTTGTACTGCTGTGTGTTACTTTATCCTATCCCAGGTATTCCTTAAAGAGGTGGGGTTTCAGGTGTCTCCGGAAGGTGGTGATTGACTCCGCTGTCCTGGCGTCGTGAGGGAGCTTGTTCCACCATTGGGGTGCCAGAGCAGCGAACAGTTTTGACTGGGCTGAGCGGGAACTGTGCTTCCTCAGAGGTAGGGGGGCCAGCAGGCCAGAGGTGGATGAACGCAGTGCCCTTGTTTGGGTGTAGGGACTGAGCAGAGCCTGGAGGTACGGAGGTGCCGTTCCCCTCACAGCTCCGTAGGCAAGCACCATGGTCTTGTAGCAGATGTGAGCTTCAACTGGAAGCCAATGGAGTGTGCGGAGGAGCGGGGTGACGTGAGAGAACTTGGGAAGGTTGAACACCAGACGGGCTGCGGCATTCTGGATGAGTTGAAGAGATTTAATGGCACAGGCAGGGAGCCCAGCCAACAGCGAGTTGCAGTAATCCAGACGGGAGATGACAAGTGCCTGGATTAGGACCTGCGCTGCTTCCTGTGTAAGGCAGGGTCGTACTCTGCGAATGTTGTAGAGCATGAACCTACAGGATCGGGTCACCGCCTTGATGTTAGCGGAGAACGACAGGGTGTTGTCCAGGGTCACGCCAAGGCTCTTAGCACTCTGGGAGGAGGACACAATGGAGTTGTCAACCGTGATGGCGAGATCATGGAACGGGCAGTCCTTCCCCGGGAGGAAGAGCAGCTCCGTCTTGCCGAGGTTCAGCTTGAGGTGGTGATCCGTCAACCACACTGATATGTCTGCCAGACATGCAGAGATGCGATTCGCCACCTGGTTATCAGAAGGGGGAAAGGAGAAGATTAATTGTATGTCGTCTGCGTAGCAATGATAGGAGAGACCATGTGAGGATATGACAGAGCCAAGTGACTTGGTGTATAGCGAGAATAGGAGAGGGCCTAGAACTGAGCCCTGGGGGACGCCAGTGGTGAGAGCACGTGGTGCGGAGACAGATTCTTGCCACGCCACCTGGTAGGAGCGTCCTGTCAGGTAGGACGTAGTCCAAGAGTGAGCCGCGCCGGTGATGCCCAACTCGGAGAGGGTGGAGAGGAGGATCTGATGGTTCACAGTATCAAAGGCAGCAGATAGGTCTAGAAGGATGAGAGCAGAGGAGAGAGAGTTAGCTTTAGCAGTGCGGAGAGCCTCCGTGACACAGAGAAGAGCAGTCTCAGTTGAATGACCAGGCGTCAAGCTCATTGATGAACTCTCCAAGGGAACCTGGAGGGCGATAAATGATAAGGATGTTAAGCTTGAATGGGCTAGTTACTGTGACAACATGGAATTCAAATGAGGAGATAGACAGATGGGTCAGGGGAGAAAGAGAGAATGTCCACTTGGGAGAGATGAGGATTCCAGTGCCACCACCCCGCTGGCTCGATGCTCTAGGGGTATGCGAGAACACGTGGTCAGACGAGGAGAGAGCAGTAGGAGTAGCACTGTTTTCTGTGGTAATCCATGTTTCAGTCAGCACAAAGAAGTGGAGGGACTGGAGGGTATCATAAGCTGAGATGAACTCTGCCTTGTTGGCCGCAGACCAGCAGTTCCAGAGGCTGCCGGAGACCTGGAACTCCACGTGGGTCGTGCGCGCTGGGACCACCAGGTTAGAGTGGCAGCGGCCACGCGGTGTGAAGCGTTTGTATGGCCTGTGCAGAGAGGAGAGAACAGGATTAGACAGACACATAGTTGACAGGCTACAGGAGAGGCTACGCTAATGCAAAGGAGATTGGAATGAAAATTAACTAAACAACTGGGGAAGCGAGAGAGCAGGGCCTCCCTCACTAACCATTCACTGAAACACTCAAATATAACTTTTCCAACTTCCACTTTAGAAATTATAATTGATGTAAACTACAGTGGTTCAATGTTTCCAGGAATAGGCTCAAACTTAGTTTATTCAGCTAGATAACTTGGTACAGTATTCTTCCGTGAAACCCACCCAGTGCACCGTATCCTATGCATAATGACATCACAATACACCATCATGACATTGCAATACACCAGCAGTGTCCAGGATGTCCCAACTTAGGATCCACGAGAGCAGAGGGACGGTCACGTAATCTTCCACCTCCTGGAGCAGGTGTGAGTATCACATCTTCATCAGTTTCTGTTAAACCCTTTGTAGTGTCTATCACACTAGCTGGCTGTCCCTCATGTACTGTTTCTACAGAGCTAGTGGATTCCGGTGCCGCGGGGAACTTTATTGACCAGCCTCCTCTCTGAAAATCCCCTCATACCTGCTCTCCTCTCCATTTCCGGTTCAAGCCCTTGATTATTGGCCACTAGGATCCGAAACCATCACACACATCACCACACAACTCACCCTCACCGTGGAGTCCTTTCATCAGGAAAACATCCCCTTCATCCCTAGTGCACCAGCTCACAAGATCCTCCTCGCCTCGTTCCAACGCCATAACCCCACCATCTCATGGTCGAGGATGAGAATCACGGACTGGTCACCTGAATGCCGGAGGACTTGTTTTCCTGTTCCCTCTTGTGTCATAGCCCCTGTGGTAGATGTGGACATTCGCCAGGCTCTGGAGAAGGAACCCGCTCCCACTACATGTCCTCCTGAGCGCATCTACATTCCCACGGGGATAAGGAAGCGACTGTTGACCTGGGCACACAGCTGTCGTCACTGGACTTCCTGGGATACAATCAACTCCTGTTCTGTGTGTGCCCAAACTAAGTCTCCCCGACATGCTCCAGCAGGGAAACTCCTTCCCCTTGCTGTGCCTCAGCGTCCCTGGTCTCATCTGTCCATTAACTTTTCTATTTCACCACCATTCTGGTGGTTGTGGACAGATTTTCTAAATCATACCGGTTTATTCCTCTCTCTGGTCTCCCTACTGCACTCTAGGTCACTGAGGCACTGTTCCAGCAGGTCTTCCGGCACTATGGCCTTCCAGAGGACACTTCCAGAGGACCATGGACCCCAATTCACGTCATGGGTATGGAGGGCTTTCATGGAGAAACTGGGGGTCACGGTCAGCCTCACTTCCGGGTACTGGCCTCAGTCCAACGGGCAGGTGGAGAGAATGAACCAGGAGCTGGGGAGGTTCCTGAGGAGTCACTGCCAGGACTGGCAGGGAGAATGGGCCCGATACCTTCTCTGGGCGAAATACGCCCAGAATTCATTATGTCACTCCTCCACCGGGCTTACTCCCTTCCAGTGTGTCCTGGGTTATCAGCAGGCCCTGGCTGGCTCCGTGGACTCCGAGCCAGACCGAGGCCCCTGCAGTGGACAAATGGTTCCGGCGCGCAGAGGAGGTTTGGAGTGATGCTCACGTGAGGTTCCAGCGTGCCATCTGTCGCCAGAAGGAGCAGGCGGATCACCACCGCAGTGAGGCGCCTGTGTTCCATCCTGGTGATCGCATCTGGCTATCCACCAGGAACCTCCCACTCCGCCTGCCCTGCAAGAAGCTGAGCCCCGGTTTGTCGGGCTGTTCAAGGTTCTCCGGAGGGTCAACGAGGTGACGTATAGGTTACAGCTTCCCGTTGACTACCGTATCTCACCTTCGTTTCATGTCTTCCTTCTCAGGCAGGTGGTTCCAGGGGACCGGCTGATGCTGTCCCCCACAACACCCCTTCGCCCCCCTGGACGTCGAGGGAGATCCCGCCTATGCCGTCAGATCCCTACTGGACTCCTGACGTTGTGGGGGTCATCTCCAGTACCTGGTGGACTGGGAGGGGTACGGTCCAGAGGAGCAGTGTTGGGTTCCGGTGGAGGATATTCTGGACCCCGACATCATCCGTGATTTCCATCTTCGCCACCGGGACCGGCCCGCTCCTCGTCCTCAGATAATTGTAAAAATCATGTTAAAAACTATTATTGCACACAGAGTGAATCCATGCAACTTATTATGTGACTTGTTATGCACCTTTTTACTCCTGAACTTATTTAGGCTTACCATAGCAAAAGTGTTGAATACTGACTCAAGACATTTCAGCATTTCCTTTTTTATTTTTTCTTCTTTTGTAAAATGTCTAAACATAATTCTACTTTGACATTATGGTGTATTGTGTGTAGGCCAGTGACACAAAATATCAATTTAATAAATTTTAAATGCAGGCTGGAACACAACAAAATGTGGAAAAAGGCATGAGAGGTGTGAATACTTTCTGAAGGCGCTGTATCTAACTGCTCGACCTACTGGTAAAAGTCGATATGACGAGAGAAAATAACTGAAAAATGTATGAATCCAAAAACAGTATATTCAGTTCCTGGAGGATATCCATTAAAGGTATGTGTACCTGTAAAAAGTCTGTCCTTCTCTGAGCCTGCGTCACAATGCACCCTATTCCCTATAAAGTGCACTACTTTTGACCAGAGCCCCTATGTGTCCTGATCAAAAGTAGTGCACTATGTAGGGAATAGGGTGCCATTTGGGATGCACGCTGTGTCTCCCCATTGCAGGTAAATAATAGCGAGAGGGAAGCCAGTCATTAAACTTTAAAAAGTCTCCATCCCTGAGCTTTCAATGTTTAGTCCCTTAGGGTCTGAAGAAAGGGAGAATCAGTCTGCTATGGCCTAATTCAGTCTGCTATTTCCAGTTTCAAGTTCCGAGTTTATTTGTCACTCGCACAAGTGCTTGGCTCTGAAAATTGATTTTATTAAAGAACACCTTTTCTTTAAAAGTGTGGCGTCATCTAAAACCAACTTTGTTTAAAAACGCAATGCATCATCAGTAAGAGAGCAATTTGCTCTATGCAGGAGTCACAGTGGTTTGATTTGTGAGATGCATGCAAGGATGACAGACAGACAGACAGACAGACCGACAGCCCGACAGACAGACAGACAGACAGACAGACAGACAGACAGTAAAAGACAGACAGTAAAAGACAGACATACCGTAACAGACAGACAGTAAAAGACAGACAGACACTAACAGACAGTAACAGACAGACAGTAACAGACAGTAGCAGACAGACAGACAGACAGACAGACAGACAGACAGACAGACAGACAGACAGTAACAGATAGACAAACAGTAACAGACAGACAGTAAAAGACAGACAGACGGACAGACAGACAGACAGACAGGCAGGCAGACAGACAGTAACAGACAGTAACAAACAGACATTAACAGACAGACTGACAGTAACAGACAGTAGTAGACAGTAGTAGACAGTAACAGACAGTAGTAGACAGTAGCAGACAGTAGTAGACAGTAACAGACAGACTGACAGTAACAGACAGTAGTAGACAGTAGTAGAAGTAACAGACAGTAACAGACAGTAGCAGACAGTAACAGACAGTAACAGACAGTAGTAGACAGTAACAGACAGACTGACAGTAACAGACAGTAACAGACAGACTGACAGTAACAGACAGTAGTAGACAGTAGTAGACAGTAGTAGAAGTAACAGACAGTAGTAGACAGTAACAGACAGTAACAGACAGTAACAGACAGTAACAGACAGACTGACAGTAACAGACAGTAGTAGACAGTAGTAGAAGTAACAGACAGTAGTAGACAGTAACAGACAGACTGACAGTAACAGACAGTAGTAGACAGTAACAGACAGTAAGACAGTAGTACACAGTAACAGACAGACTGACAGTAACAGACAGTAGTAGACAGTAACAGACAGTAACAGACAGTAACAGACAGTAACAGACGGCAACAGACAGTA
>NC_042981.1:5349063-5441563 GCF_901001165.1 Salmo trutta | reverse complement strand
CAAACATGGCCTGCAGGGGAGGAATCTAGAGCAATGCTCTCCGCTACTGCACATAAAAGGGAACATATGTACCAAGTAAAGAGGAAAGGTGAATTCAAAAGGAAAATGACTCTGAGTCCTGGTATTAAATCTGTTGTTTCTCTGTCTGAATCTAGTTCTGTAGCTCCTATAAGTGAACAGAGAATCTGTCCTTGCGAAGGTCTGGAGCGTTTTAACAACAATGTCTGCTTTTCATCTAGTCAGTGTCATTGATTGGTCATTCAAGCTGTAATGTTACCTTTAAGTAATTTAGCAGACGCTCTTATCCAGAGCAACTTGCTGTAAGATGTGAGCACATACATTTTCATACTGGCCCCCCGTGGGAATCAAACCCATAACCAGAGCCACACAGGACCTATCTAGTCTCATGCACGCTCTGTGTCCCTAAATAGCACCCTATTCCCTTTACAGTGTGCTACTGGTCAAAAGTAGTACAGTATATAGGAAATAGGATGCCAATTTGGGACACTAACATGACTGAGCGGTGCTGATTCATTCACTGTGTCTCGGTCAGAGAGTCCTGTATTCAGAGTATGCATTTAGAGTATGCATTTAGAGTCTGCATTTAGAGTCTGCATTTAGAGTCTGTATTTAAAACCTGCATTTAGAGCCTGTATTCAGAGTATGCATTTAGAGTCTGTATTTAGAACCTGTATTCAGAGCCTGTATTTAGAACCTGTATTCAGAGCCTGTATTTAGAACCTGTATTCAGAGCCTGTACTTAGAACCTGTATTTAGAACCTGTATTTAGAACCTGCATTTAGAACCTGCATTTAGAACCTGCATTCAGAGCCTGTATTCAGAGCCTGTACTTAGAGCCTGTATTTAGAGCCTGTATTTAGAACCTGTATTTAGAACCTGTATTTAGAACCTGTATTTAGAGCCTGTATTCAGAGCCTGTATTCAGAGCCTGTATTCAGAGCCTGTATTCAGAGCCTGTATTTAGAACCTGTATTTAGAGACTGCATTTAGAACCTGTATTCAGAGCCTGTATGTCACGGTTGTCGTCGGTGAAGGAGGACCAAAACGCAGCAGGTATGTGCAGGCTCATCTTGACTTTTATTCACTATCAAAATGAACACCAAGATAACAAACAGCAATACGATCAACAAAAACAGTCTGACTAGGCACAAGGCTAACACAGAACAATCACCCACAAATAACAACCACAAACACACCCTAATATATGGGACTCTCAATCAAAGGCAGATAGACAACACCTGCCTTCAACTGAGAGTCCCAACCCCAATTAACCAAACATAGAAACAGACATACTAGACTAAACATAGAATACCTGAAAACCAAACAGTGCCCAAAAACCCCGGAATACTTAAACCAAATGCCCCTTCAACAAACACACCACCCCGAACCACATAAAACGAATACCCTCTGCCACGTCCTGACCAAACTACAATACAATTAAACCTTATACTGGCCAGGACGTGACACTGTATTTAGAACCTGTATTTAGAACCTGTATTTAGAGCCTGTATTTAGAACCTGTATTTAGAACCTGTATTTAGAGACTGTATTTAGAACCTGTATTTAGAACCTGTATTTAGAGCCTGTATTTAGAACCTGTATTTAGAACCTGTATTTGGAGACTGTATTTAGAACCTGTATTTAGAACCTGTATTCAGAGCCTGTATTTAGAACCTGTATTTAGAACCTGCATTCAGAGCCTGTATTTAGAACCTGTATTTAGAACCTGCATTTAGAACCTGCATTCAGAGCCTGTATTTAGAACCTGTATTTAGAACCTGTATTCAGAGCCTGTATTTAGAACCTGTATTCAGAGCCTGTATTTAGAACCTGTATTCAGAGCCTGTATTTAGAACCTGTATTTAGAGACTGCATTTAGAACCTGTATTCAGAGCCTGTATTTTGAACCTGTGTTTAGAACCTGCATTTAGAACCTGCATTCAGAGCCTGTATTTAGAACCTGTATTCAGAACCTGTATTTAGAACCTGCATTCAGAGCCTGTATTTTGAACCTGTATTTAGAACCTGCATTTAGAACCTGCATTCAGAGCCTGTATTTAGAACCTGTATTCAGAACCTGTATTTAGAACCTGTATTCAGAGCCTGTATTTAGAACCTGTATTCAGAACCTGTATTTAGAACCTGTATTTAGAGCCTGTATTTAGAACCTGTATTTAGAGACTGTATTTAGAACCTGTATTCAGAGCCTGTATTTAGAGCCTGTATTCAGAGCCTGTATTCAGAACCTGTATTTAGAACCTGCATTCAGAGCCTGTATTTAGAACCTGTATTTAGAACCTGCATTTAGAACCTGCATTCAGAGCCTGTATTTAGAACCTGTATTTAGAACCTGCATTTAGAACCTGCATTTAGAACCTGTATTCAGAGCCTGTATTCAGAACCTGTATTCAGAACCTGTATTCAGAGCCTGTATTCTGCCCATATGTATTGTATGTTATAAATACTGTATTACTACTACATGTATATACTGTAGTATTCACTGTAGTGTTTTAACCTACTTTGCTGTAGTATTCACTGTAGTGTTTTAGCGGAATTTACTGTAGTATTTACTGTAGTATTATTTACTGTAGTATTATAACAGACTTTGCTGTAGTGTTCACTGTAGTGTTTTAACGGAATTTACTGTAGTATTCACCGTAGTATAATTTACTGTAGTGTTTTTGCAGTCATGACTGTTGTATACCGTAGTATTTACTATAGTGGTTTTTTTGTATTTTTTACTTGAGGAAACCTACTGGACAAATACTAAAGAAACACATTTTCCATAACCTGTAGGTAGGTAGGTAGGTAGGTAGTTCAACACTGTAGTGTTTTTGCACTGTATTTGCAGACACTGTGGTGTTTTTGCAGACATTACTGTAGTATTTATTACAGTGTTTGTTTGAGGATAATACTGTAGTATTTACAAAAATATTCTACAGTATATGATCACATGATCGAGGGATACTACAGCGCGTAGTATAGTATTCTACAGTATACTATTCAGAGTCTGTAGTTAGAGCCTGTATTTAGAACCTGTATTTGAACCTGTATTAGTTAGTTAGTTGGTTGGTTAGTTGGTTAGTCAGTCAGTCAGTTAGGTAGGTAGGTAGGTAGGTAGGTAGGTAGGTAGGTAGGTAGGTAGGTGGTCGGTCGGTCGGTCGGTCGGTCGGTTAGGTAGGGAGGTAGGGAGGTAAGTAGGTAGGTAGGTAGTTAGTTGCTTAGTCAGTTAGTTAGTTAGTTAGTTAGTTAGTTAGTTAGTTAGTTAGTTAGTTAGTTAGTTAGTTAGTTAGTTCTCCCCAGGGGACTGCTCTAAGCTCTGGGCTGATCCTGCACTAGAGATGAGACAAATCAATCCGTGAATCAATGAAGGTCTAAGCCAACCTGTCTATACCGGTCTAGTGGATAGGGTAGGTCAGCCCTAACATCACCCCTACACTGCTCACTCCACACCAATACACTCCTCACTCCTCCACTCCTCACCCCTACACTCCTACACTCCTCACCAATTCACTCCTCACTCCTCCACTCCTCACAAATACACTCCTACACTCCTCACTCCTCCACTCCTCACCAATACACTCCTCCACTCCTCACCCCTACACTGCTCACTCCTCACAAATACACTCCTACACTCCTCACCAATACACTCCTCACTCCTCCACTCCTACACTCCTCCACTCCTCACAAATACACTCCGACACTCCTCACCAATACACTCCTCCACTCCTCACCAATACACTCCTACACTCCTCACCAATACACTCCTACACTCCTCACCAATACACTCCTACACTCCTACACTCCTACACTCCTCACTCCTCCACTCCTACACTACTCCACTCCTCACAAATACACTCCGACACTCCTCACCCCTACACTCCTACACTCCTCACCCCTACACTCCTCACTCCTACACTCCTACACTCCTCACTCCTCACTCCTCCACTCCTCACCAATACACTCCTACACTCCTCACCAATACACTCATACACTCCTCACCCCTACACTCCTACACTCCTCACCCCTACACTCCTCACCCCTACACTCCTCACCAATACACCCCTACACTCCTCACCCCTACACTCCTCACCCTACACTCCTACACTCCTCACCCTACACTCCTCACCCCTACACTCCTACACTCCTCACCCTACACCCCTACACTCCTCACCCCTACAGTCCTCACCCTACACTCCTCACCCCTACACTCCTACACTTCTCACACCTACACTCTACACTCTACACTCCTACACTTTACACTCCTACACTCCTCACCAATACACTCCGACACTCCTCACTCCTACACTCCTCACCCCTACACTCCTCACCCCTACACTCCTACACTCCTCACCAATACACTCCGACACTCCTCACTCCTACACTCCTCACCCCTACACTCCTCACAACTACACTGCTCACCCCTACACTCCTACACTCCTCACCCTACACCCATACACTCCTCACTCCTACACTCCTCACCAATACACTCCTACACTCTTCACTCCGACACTCCTCACCCCTACACTCCTCACCCCTACACTCCTACACTCCTCACCAATACACTCCTCACTCCGACACTCCTCACTCCTACACTCCTCACCCCTACACTCCTAACCCCTACACTGCTCACCCCTACACTCCTACACTCCTCACCCTACACCCATACACTCCTCACTCCTACACTCCTCACCAATACACTCCTACACTCTTCACTCCGACACTCCTCACTCCTCCACTCCTCACCAATACACTCCTCCACTCCTCACCAATACACTCCTCCACTCCTCACCAATACACTCCTACACTCCTCACCCCTACACTCCTCACCCTACACTCCTCACCCCTACACTCCTACACTCCTCACCCTACACTCCTCACCCCTACACTCCTACACTCCTCGCCCCTACTCTCCTACACTCCTCACTCCTAATCTCCTCACCCCTACACTCCTACTCTCCTCCCCTTACACCCCTACACTCCTCACCCCTACACTCCTCACCCCTACACTCCTCACCCTACACTCCTACACTCCTCACCCCTACACTCCTACACTCCTCACCCCTACACTCCTCACCCCTACACTCCTCACTCCTACACTCCTCACCCCTACACTCCTCACCCCTACACTCCTCACTCCTACACTCCTCACCCCTACACTCCTCACCCCTACACTCCTACACTCCTCACCCCTACACTCCTACACTCCTCACCCTACACTCCTCACCCTACACTCCTACACTCCTCACCCTACACTCCTCACCCCTACACTCCTACACTCCTCACCCTACACTCCTCACCCCTACACTCCTCACCCCTACAACCCTACACTTCTCAACCTACACTCCTCACCCCTACACCCCTACACTCCTCACCCTACTCTCCTCACCCCTACACTCCTCACCCCTACACCCCTACACTCCTCACCCCTACACTCCTCACCCCTACACTCCTCACCCTACACTCCTACACTCCTCACCCCTACACTCCTACACTCCTCACCCCTACACTCCTCATGATCCCTACACTCCTCACCCCTACACTACTCACCCCTACACTCCTCACCCTACTCTCCTCACCCCTACAATCCTACACTCCTCACCCCTACACTCCTCACCCTACACTCCTACACTCCTCACCCCTACACTCCTACACTCCTCACCCCTACACTCCTCACCCCTACACTCCTCATGATCCCTACACTCCTCACCCCTACACTACTCACCCCTACACTCCTCACCCTACTCTCCTCACCCCTACACTCCTACACTCCTCACCCCTACACTACTCACCCCTACACTCCTCACCCTACTCTCCTCACCCCTACACCCCTACACTCCTCACCCCTACACTCCTCACCCCTACACTCCTCACCCCTACACTCCTACACTCCTCACCCCTACACTCCTCACTCCTACACTCCTCACCCCTACACTCCTACACTCCTCACCCCTACACTCCTACACTCCTCACCCTACACTCCTCACCCCTACACTCCTACACTCCTCACCCTACACTCCTCACCCCTACACTCCTACACCCCTACACTCCTCACCCCTACAC
Organism: Salmo trutta; assembly: GCF_901001165.1. NCBI lineage: Eukaryota > Metazoa > Chordata > Actinopteri > Salmoniformes > Salmonidae > Salmo > Salmo trutta. The sequence goes on along the minus strand of NC_042981.1, from coordinate 5,435,479 downwards.
TCCTCACCCCTACACCCCTACACTCCTCACCCTACACTCCTCACCCTACACTCCTCACCCTACACTCCTACACTCCTCACCCCTACACTCCTACACTCCTCACCCCTACACTCCTCACCCCTACACTCCTCACCCCTACACTCCTCACCCCTACTCTCCTCACCCCTACACCCCTACACTCCTCACCCCTACACTCCTCACCCCTACACTCCCTACCCTCACTCCTACACTCCTCACCCCTACACTCCTCACCCCTACACTCCTCACTCCTACACTCCTCACCCCTACACTCCTCACCCCTACACTCCTCACCCTACACTCCTACACTCCTCACCCCTACACTCCTACACTCCTCACCCTACACTCCTCACCCCTACACTCCTCACCCTACACTCCTCACCCCTACACTCCTACACTCCTCACCCTACACTCCTCACCCCTACACTCCTCACCCTACACTCCTCACCCCTACACTCCTACACTCCTCACCCTACACTCCTCACCCCTACACTCCTCACCCCTACAACCCTACACTCCTCACCCTACACTCCTCACCCCTACACCCCTACACTCCTCACCCTACTCTCCTCACCCCTACACTCCTACACTCCTCACCCCTACACTCCTCACCCCTACACTCCTCACCCCTACACTCCTCACCCCTACTCTCCTCACCCCTACACCCCTACACTCCTCACCCCTACACTCCTCACCCCTACACTACTCACCCCTACACTCCTCACCCCTACACTCCTACACTCCTCACCCTACACTCCTCACCCCTACACTCCTCACCCCTACTCTCCTCACCCCTACACCCCTACACTACTCACCCCTACACTCCTCACCCTACACTCCTACACTCCTCACCCTACACTCCTCACTCCTACACTCCTCACCCCTACACTCCACACTCCACACCCCTACACTCCACACCCCTCATCTCTATACTGTTCACCCCTAATCCCCTCACCCCTACACCATGAATGCCTCACTCTTACCCCATTATTACAGCATCCCAAGCCGCGTCCTCAGAGGATGTGCATACCAGCTGGCTGGAGTGTTTACGGACATATTCGATCCCTCCCTATCCCAGCCTATCCCAGCCATCTGGGCTGCGCATGCCCTGAAGCACACGGCTTGGGATGCCATCTGGGCCGGCAGCCTTGAGAGGGTTTACACGCTTAATGTCTTCCACAATGAGAATAGGGGTGATGGCACTAAGATCACAGAGCTGCTGTAGAAGATAGAGGAGATGGTGGCAGGAAACAGTGGAGATACAGAAGTGTTTCAAAGTGAAGAGGAGGGCTACCAGTGCCAATAAAACGAGGCAAGGAGATTAATGTTCCAAGTAGTGAGTATTGTAATAATTAATTGAGTTTGTTTGGGACTGCCGGGTTTAAATAATTCCTAGTTCAGTTAATAATAATGGTGTAATGAATAATCAATTCAGTCAATGCTTCCTTAGGTTTTTCTAACTGACAAGACCCGTCACATTATCAAAATGTTTCTAGTTTTGCACATTTTGTTAAAATATCACCGCCTGGTATGGCAAATGGGGTATTGTGTGTGTGTGTGTAGATTGATGGGGAGAAAACACTATTGAATCCTTTTTAGAGTAAAGCTATGAGAGGCCTACTGAGTGTCTCAGTGGTCTAAGGCATAGCAGTGCTAGCTGCGCCACTAGAGATACTACTTTACAAATACACTGTATATATATATATATATACACAAGATATGGTTCAGAACTCTGTCTGAACTGTGACACACTACAATGACTAGTCCTGGTGGACTCTGAACTGTGACACTATTTATTACTGCGACGGGGGAAAAACAATGAGCACACATCGGAAGGACATGCATATCATTTACATTATTCATCTGAAATTAAATGAAGTTACATTTTGAATTGCTAATATGGCTTTTTCGTTGTTGTTTGAACTCCAGATTGCCCCCTTTAACAGGCCTTCAATGTCATAATGAATGCAACAATGCCCTCATGTTCATGTATAGGCCTATCCCTTTCAGAGGGACCACAGTGTTTCCTGTAGTCACCATTGGCATTCAATTAGTGACATCCTGCATGGAAATGAATGAATTATCTGAGGAAAAGCTGAAGGGCAGTGTGTTGTTCAGGAGATCTGAGCAGGTACATGGAAGAGCGAGAGAGAGAGAAGGAGGGAAAGAGAGAGGGAGAGACAGAGAGAGAGAGAAGGAGGGAAAGAGAGAGGGAGAGATGGAGAGACAGAGAGAGAGAGAAGGAGGGAAAGAGAGAGGGAGAGATGGAGAGACAGAGAGAGAGAGAAGGAGGGGAAGAGAGAGGGAGAGATGGAGAGACAGAGAGAGAGAGAGAAGGAGGGAAATAGAGAGGGAGAGATGGAGAGACAGAGAGAGAGAGAAGGAGGGAAAGAGAGAGGGAGAGATGGAGAGACAGAGAGAGAGAGAAGGAGGGGAAGAGAGAGGGAGAGATGGAGGGAGAGAGAGAAGGAGGGAAAGAGAGAGGGACAGATGGAGAGACAGAGAGAGAAGGAGGGAAATAGAGAGGGAGAGATGGAGAGACAGAGAGAGAGAGAGAAGGAGGGAAAGAGAGAGGGAGAGATGGAGAGACAGAGAGAGAGAGACGGAGATGGATAGAGAAAATAGAGGTAGGAGAGGTGAGAGAAGTAGAGACATGGATGGGGCAGAGAGGAAAGAGAGATGGAGAGAGAGATGGAGATAAAGTGAGGGAGGGAGGGAGGGAGAGAGGGAGGGAGGGAGGGAGGGAGGGAGGGAGGGAGGGAGGGAGGGAGGGAGGGAGGGAGGGTCAAAATGACAGCAGCCAGTGGGTTCTGGATTTTGTGTGTCAGAAAAGGTGTCTAGTTATGACAGGGCTCTACCGTACAGAATCATAAAAACAGACTGAGCTCATTTCAGAGCAGTTCATTTCTAGATGACAGGGTTACCATGACTACTCAGAAACCTCTCACATATCCACAGCTTGTATGGATGAGCTCAGTCCTGTTTCAGTACTGCTGGGCTATAAGTCTGCCAATAACTCAAAAGCAGTCTTACGAGGTCCTGTGTGGCTCAGGTGGTAAGATCTCTGTGCAAGTAATGCAAAGGTCAAAGGTTAAATTCCCATCAAGGATCACCAGGGCTAAAAGCATCTCGGTAATTGGTATATACTACGACGCAAAATGTGTTTGCTGAGAAAAGGGGTAGCTTTTGACATAATGGTGTGCGCTTTTTGAAAAATGAATAAATCAGGTCTACTTAGCATTTGCAGAAATCATGGTTGGAGGATTATGGATTGTCCTGCTTATTCTAGAAATCTTCCAACTGTGGATTTCCAGGAAAACATGGCAGTTTTGTGAAAGTAACCAGACTTTTGCAACCCTTTGGGCCTACAGGGATCCGGAATGTTCCCCGGACACTAAGTCGACTCTTCATTCACCTCTTCGGTGAGGAGGGATCACAGGAGGACTGAAGCAGAGTCACGTTGGCCCTGGTCAATACACCAGTGGTTCTAGTCTGCGTCCCAAATGGCACCCTATTCCCTACATGGTGCTATGGGCTCTGGGTTAAAAGTAGTGCACTACATAGGGAACAGGGTGCCGTTTGGGACGACACTACTGTGTACTGCTGTCTGCTCTGTAATTTCAGACTGAAGTGAAGAAAATAGAAGTATGTTGTTCTCCAAAGTGAACAGTAACTTCAGCTCTTAAAGGAAAACATATTTTGCTATTTGTTTCAATAGTTCATTGTTGATATAGTCCTAAAAAAAATTCAAGATATGTAACTTTCAAAACATCTGGCCTGTATGATGCATTTTGCCAGTCCAGATAGTTAGCTTGATTTAATAAGACACCAAAACAAACGTCAGCCAGTAGGCCACCTGCTGGATCTTGAACGGCAAAAATTCGACATGAAAAAAAACTGCAGTGGTCTGTGACATATTGAACCACATGTACATGCTGGACATTGAAGGTGACAATGCAGAAGGCCTCCTATATAGAGCTATATCTCTGTTGGACAGAGATCCTAGATAAAGCTATATCTCTGTTGGACAGGGATCCTAGATACAGCTGTATCTCTCCTGGACAGGGATCCTAGATACAGCTGTATCTCTCCTGGACAGAGATCCTAGATACAGCTGTATCTCTCCTGGACAGAGATCCTAGATACAGCTGTATCTCTCCTGGACAGAGATCCTAAATACAGCTGTATCTCTCCTGGACAGGGATCCTAAATACAGCTGTATCTCTCCTGGACAGAGATCCTAGATACAGCTGTATCTCTCCTGGACAGAGATCCTAAATACAGCTGTATCTCTCCTGGACAGGGATCCTAAATACAGCTGTATCTCTCCTGGACAGAGATCCTAGATACAGCTGTATCTCTCCTGGACAGAGATCCTAGATACAGCTGTATCTCTCCTGGACAGAGATCCTAGATACAGCTGTATCTCTCCTGGACAGAGATCCTAGATACAGCTGTATCTCTCCTGGACAGAGATCCTAGATACAGCTGTATCTCTCCTGGACAGGGATCCATAATGGTAACACATCAAATCAAATTGTTTTCGTCACATGCATCGTAGATAACAGAAGCGGACAGTGAAATGCTTAATTAAGGGTCATTTTCCAATAATGGAAAATTAAAGATTAGATTTTTAAAAAATGCAATAAAAATAATGGCACAGTGATTAACTAATAAAAATAATGATTACAAATAACATGGCTATATATAGGGAGTAGAAAATAGCATGGCTATAGACAGGAAGTACCAGTACCGAAAGGTACGAGGTAATTGAGGTGGATGCATACTGTACATACAGTGCATTCGGGAAGTATTCAGACCCCTTACCTTTTTCCACATTTGTTACGTTACAGCCTTGTTATAAAATGTATTTTATAATAAGTTTAAAAATTGAAATTTATTTTTTTTAATGTAAAAAATCTCATCAATCTACAGACAATAGTGCATAAGGACATAGTGAAAACAGGCATTTTTTGTGTGTTAGGGTGTCAGTGTAAGTATGTGTGAGTGTGTGGGTAGAGTCCAGTATGTGTGGGTAGAGTCCAGTGTGTGGGTAGAGTCCAGTGTGTGGGTAGAGTCCAGTGTGTGGGTAGAGTCCAGTGTGTGGGTAGAGTCCAGTGTGTGTGGGTAGAGTCCAGTGTGTGGGTAGAGTCCAGTGTGTGGGTAGAGTCCAGTGTGTGTGGGTAGAGTCCAGTGTGTGGGTAGAGTCCAGTGTGTGGGTAGAGTCCAGTGTGTGTGGGTAGAGTCCAGTGTGTGGGTAGAGTCCAGTGTGTGGGTAGAGTCCAGTGTGTGGGTAGAGTCCAGTCTGTGGGTAGAGTCCAGTGTGTGGGGAGAGTCCAGTGTGTGGGTAGAGTCCAGTGTGTGGGTAGAGTCCAGTCTGTGGGTAGAGTCCAGTGTGTGTGGGTAGAGTCCAGTGTGTGGGTAGAGTCCAGTGTGTGGGTAGAGTCCAGTCTGTGGGTAGAGTCCAGTGTGTGGGGAGAGTCCAGTGTGTGGGTAGAGTCCAGTGTGTGGGTAGAGTCCAGTCTGTGGGTAGAGTCCAGTGTGTGTGGGTAGAGTCCAGTGTGTGTGGGTAGAGTCCAGTGTGTGGGTAGAGTCCAGTCTGTGGGTAGAGTCCAGTCTGTGGGTAGAGTCCAGTGTGTGGGGAGAGTCCAGTGTGTGGGTAGAGTCCAGTGTGTGGGTAGAGTCCAGTGTGTGGGGTAGAGTCCAGTGTGTGGGTAGAGTCCAGTCTGTGGGTAGAGTCCAGTGTGTGTGGGTAGAGTCCAGTGTGTGGGTAGAGTCCAGTGTGTGGGTAGAGTCCAGTTTGTGGGTAGAGTCCAGTCTGTGGGTAGAGTCCAGTGTGTGGGGAGAGTCCAGTGTGTGGGTAGAGTCCAGTCTGTGGGTAGAGTCCAGTGTGTGTGGGTAGAGTCCAGTGTGTGGGTAGAGTCCAGTGTGTGGGTAGAGTCCAGTGTGTGGGTAAAGTCCAGTGTGTGGGTAGAGTCCAGTCTGTGGGTAGAGTCCAGTGTGTGGGTAGAGTCCAGTGTGTGGGTAGAGTCCAGTGTGTGGGTAGAGTCCAGTGTGTGGGGTAGAGTCCAGTGTGTGGGTAGAGTCCAGTCTGTGGGTAGAGTCCAGTGTGTGTGGGTAGAGTCCAGTGTGTGGGTAGAGTCCAGTGTGTGGGTAGAGTCCAGTGTGTTGGGTAGAGTCCAGTGTGTGGGTAGAGTCCAGTCTGTGGGGAGAGTCCAGTGTGTTGGTAGAGTCCAGTGTGTGGGTAGAGTCCAGTGTGTGGGGAGAGTCCAGTGTGTGGGTAGAGTCCAGTGTGTGGGTAGAGTCCAGTCTGTGGGTAGAGTCCAGTGTGTGTGGGTAGAGTCCAGTGTGTGGGTAGAGTCCAGTGTGTGGGTAGAGTCCAGTGTGTGGGTAGAGTCCATTCTGTGGGTAGAGTCCAGTGTGTGGGGAGAGTCCAGTGTGTGGGTAGAGTCCAGTCTGTGGGTAGAGTCCAGTGTGTGTGGGTAGAGTCCAGTGTGTGGGTAGAGTCCAGTGTGTGGGTAAAGTCCAGTCTGTGGGTAGAGTCCAGTCTGTGGGTAGAGTCCAGTCTGTGGGTAGAGTCCAGTGTGTGGGTAGAGTCCAGTGTGTGGGGTAGAGTCCAGTGTGTGGGTAGAGTCCAGTCTGTGGGTAGAGTCCAGTGTGTGTGGGTAGAGTCCAGTGTGTGGGTAGAGTCCAGTGTGTGGGTAGAGTCCAGTGTGTTGGGTAGAGTCCAGTGTGTGGGTAGAGTCCAGTCTGTGGGGAGAGTCCAGTGTGTTGGTAGAGTCCAGTGTGTGGGTAGAGTCCAGTGTGTGGGGAGAGTCCAGTGTGTGGGGAGAGTCCAGTGTGTGGGTAGAGTCCAGTGTGTGGGTAGAGTCCAGTGTGTGGGTAGAGTCCAGTGTGTGGGTAGAGTCCAGTCTGTGGGTAGAGTCCAGTGTGTGGGGAGAGTCCAGTGTGTGGGTAGAGTCCAGTGTGTGGGTAGAGTCCAGTGTGTGTGGGTAGAGTCCAGTGTGTGTGGGTAGAGTCCAGTGTGTGGGTAGAGTCCAGTGTGTGGGTAGAGTCCAGTGTGTGGGGAGAGTCCAGTGTGTGGGTAGAGTCCAGTCTGTGGGTAGAGTCCAGTGTGTGTGGGTAGAGTCCAGTGTGTGTGGGTAGAGTCCAGTGTGTGGGTAGAGTCCAGTGTGTGGGTAGAGTCCAGTCTGTGGGTAGAGTCCAGTGTGTGGGTAGAGTCCAGTCTGTGGGTAGAGTCCAGTCTGTGGGTAGAGTCCAGTGTGTGGGTAGAGTCCAGTGTGTGGGTAGAGTCCAGTGTGTGGGGAGAGTCCAGTGTGTTTGGGTAGAGTCCAGTGTGTTGGGTAGAGTCCAGTGTGTGGGTAGAGTCCAGTGTGTGGGTAGAGTCCAGTGTGTGGGTAGAGTCCAGTGTGTGGGGTAGAGTCCAGTGTGTGGGGTAGAGCCCAGTGTGGGGGTAGAGTCCAGTGTGTTGGGTAGAGTCCAGTGAGTGGGGTAGAGTCCAGTGTGTGTGGGTAGAGTCCAGTGTGTGGGGGTAGAGTCCAGTGTGTGGGGAGAGTCCAGTGTGTGGGGAGAGTCCAGTGTGTGGGTAGAGTCCAGTGTGTGGGTAGAGTCCAGTGTGTGGGTAGAGTCCAGTCTGTGGGTAGAGTCCAGTCTGTGGGTAGAGTCCAGTGTGTGTGGGTAGAGTCCAGGTTGTGTGGGTAGAGTCCAGTGTGTGGGTAGAGTCCAGTGTGTGGGGAGAGTCCAGTGTGTGGGTAGAGTCCAGTGTGTGGGTAGAGTCCAGTGTGTGGGGTAGAGTCCAGTGTGTGGGGTAGAGCCCAGTGTGGGGGTAGAGTCCAGTGTGTTGGGTAGAGTCCAGTGAGTGGGGTAGAGTCCAGTGTGTGTGGGTAGAGTCCAGTGTGTGGGGGTAGAGTCCAGTGTGTGGGGGTAGAGTCCAGTGTGTGTGGGTAGAGTCCAGTGTGTGGGTAGAGTCCAGTGTGTGTGGGTAGAGTCCAGTGTGTGGGATAGAGTTCAGTGTGTGGGTAGAGTCCAGTGTGTGGGTAGAGTCCAGTGTGCGGTTAGAGTCCAGTGTGCGGGTCCAGTGTGTGGGTAGAGTCCAGTGTGTGGGTAGAGTTCAGTGTGTGGGTAGAGTCCAGAGTGCGGTTAGAGTCCAGTGCGGGTCCAGTGTGTGGGTAGAGTCCAGTGTGTGGGTAGAGTCCAGTGTGTGGGTAGAGTCCAGTCAGTGGGTAGAGTCCAGTGTGTGGGTAGAGTCCAGTGTGTGGGTAGAGTCCAGTGTGTGTGGGTAGAGTCCAGTGTGTGTGGGTAGAGTCCAGTGTGTGGGTAGAGTCCAGTGTGTGTGGGTAGAGTCCAGTGTTTGTGGGTAGAGTCCAGTGTGTGTCGGTAGAGTCCAGTGTGTGGGGTAGAGTCCAGTGTGTGGATAGAGTCCAGTGTGTGTGGGTAGAGTCCAGTGTGTGGGTAGAGTCCAGTGTGTGTGGGTAGAGTCCAGTGTTTGTGGGTAGAGTCCAGTGTGTGTGGGTAGAGTCCAGTGTGTGGGGTAGAGTCCAGTGTGTGGGTAGAGTCCAGTGTGTTTACATAGAGTCAGTACAAGAGAGTTAGTGCAAAAAAACGGTCAATGCGGGTAGTCCGGGTAGCCATTTTATTCAGCTATTTAGCATTCTTGTTTAGAAGTCTTATGGCTTGGAGGTAGAAGCTGTTCAGGGGGCTGTTTGTTCCAGACGTGATGCACCGGTACCGCTTGCCATGTGGTAGCAGAGATCACAGTCTATGACTTAGGTGGTTGGAGTCTTTAACAATTTTTTGGGTCTTGCTCCGACACCACCTCGTGTACGACAAATCTTTTCAGCCTCCTGAGGGGGAAGATGAATTGTCGTGTAGGTGTGTTTGGACCATGATATATTCTTGGTGATGTAGACACCGAGGAACTCGAAGCTCTCAACCAGCTCCACTACAGCCCTCCGTTGATGTGAATGGCCCTCCGTTTCTTGTAGTCCACGATCACCTCCTTTGTCTTACTGCCGTTGAGGGAGAGGTTGTTTATCCTGGCACCATACTGCCCAGGTCTCTGATCTCTTCCCTGTTGGCTGTCTCATCGTCGTTGGTGATTAGGCCTACCACTGTCGTGTCGTCAGCAAACTTAATGATTTTGTTGGAGTCGTGCATGGCCACGCAGTCGTGAGTGAACAGGAAGTACAGGAGAGGACTAAGCACGCATCCCTGAGGTGCAACCGTGTTGAGTGTCAGTGTGGCAGATGTGTTGTTGCCTACCCTCACCACCTGGGGGCAGCCCGTCAGGAAGTCCAGAATCCAGTTGCAGAGGGAGGTGTTCAGTCCCAGGGACCTTGGCTTTGAGGGCACCATGGTGTTGAACTCTGAGCAGTTTTCTGTAAAAGGTGGGTAAACATCTTGGCAAAAAAACAATTGGGTAATCTGTGTTTACTCTCCAGTACACCACTGGCTGTGACTAAAACTAAACATAAATTACCCAGAGTTTTAGTCGACTGTTAATAACTAAAACTAACGAAGGACGAAATTACTCATATGTGACTAAGACTAAAAGGTATTTTAAGATTAAAACAAAATCTGAAAATAGCTGCCATACACTGAATGAATCGTGACTAGAATGTTTATTGAGTTTAAGACAGAGAGAGTAGCCAGAGGAATAAGGAGAAGGTTTTGTCCAGAGATATATATAATATTTTGATTATATGGTTTGGTCATAGCCTGCTGACTGAATGAAGCCTGTGCTATGAAATTAAATGAACAACGTTGACTCAATGTAGACTACAGTTTTTTGGACAAATGTTATATTTTGTCAAAATAACAGACTTATGTCTCCAACATGACTTTGTTTAAATGATATGGGCAGTTTTTTGAGAAGGACTTTGTAGTGTTATCACACCCTGTGCACATGTAAGTTCTGAGTTGCATTTGTCCTCACTGTACATCTTTCTAGTCTATTTTACAGCACTTGACAAAGACTGAGTCCCAAATGCTATCCAGTAGTGCACTACCTTTCACATTTATATTGTAGTCATTTAGCACACTGTTTCCCAACCCTGGTTCTTCGAGGACCCCCCAACAGTACACCAACCCTGGTCCTTCGAGGACCCCCCAACAGTACACCAACCCTGGTCCTTCGAGGACCCCCCAACAGTACACCAACCCTGGTCCTTCGAGGACCCCTCAACAGTACACAACAACCCTGGTCCTTCGAGGACCCCCCAACAGTACACCAACCCTGGTCCTTCGAGGACCCCCCAACAGTACACCAACCCTGGTCCTTCGAGGACCCCCCAACAGTACACCAACCCTGGTCCTTCGAGGACTCCTCAACAGCACACCAACCCTTGTCCTTCGAGGACTCCTCAACAGCACACCAACCCTGGTCCTTCGAGGACCCCCCAACAGCACACCAACCCTGGTCCTTCGAGGACCCCCCAACAGTATACCAACCCTGGTCCTTCGAGGACTCCTCAACAGCACACCAACCCTGGTCCTTTGAGGACCCCCCAACACTACACCAACCCTGGTCCTTTGAGGACTCCTCAACAGCACACCAACCCTGGTCCTTCGAGGACTCCTCAACAGTACACCAACCCTGGTCCTTCGAGGACTCCTCAACAGCACACCAACCCTGGTCCTTCGAGGACTCCTCAACAGTACACCAACCCTGGTCCTTCGAGGACTCCTCAACAGTACACCAACCCTGGTCCTTCGAGGACTCCTCAACAGTACACCAACCCTGGTCCTTCGAGGACTCCTCAACAGCACACCAACCCTGGTCCTTCGAGGACCCCCCAACAGTACACCAACCCTGGTCCTTCGAGGACCCCCCAACAGTACACCAACCCTGGTCCTCCGCAGACCCCCCAACACATTTTTATTTTGACCTTGGACAAGCACACCTGATTCAACTTGTCAACTAATCACGAAGCCCCCCCCCGCTTGAAAATCTGCTTGAAAAAAAAACTAAAAAATCTATTGCAAGACTTGAAGATTGCTGTCTAGCCATGATCCCCAACACATTAACAGAGCTTGAAGAATTCTGAAAAGTATAATGGGCTAATATCCAGGTGTGGAAAGCTCTTAGAGACTTACACAGATAGACTCACAGCTTTAATCTCTGCCAAAAGGTGATTCTAAAATGCATTGATTCAGGGTGCTGAATACTTATGCTATGAATATATTTTTGTTATTTAATTTCTATTCATCCCCTCACTTTGACATTACAGAGTATTTTGTAGAGGAGGAACTGAACCCCTTAAGGATGATCTCTACGGGGAGAGGACGAACTGAAACCCTTACAGATGTTCTCTGTAGGGAGAGGAGGAACCTGAAACCCTTAAGGATGTTCTCTACGGGGAGAGGAGAACCTGAAACCCTTAAGGATGTTCTCTGCAGGGAGAGGAGGAACCTGAAACCCTTAAGGATGTTCTCTGCAGGGAGAGGAGAACCTGAAACCCTTAAGGATGTTCTCTGCAGGGAGAGGAGGAACCTGAAACCCTTAAGGATGTTCTCTGCAGGGAGAGGAGGAACCTGAAACCCTTAAGGATGTTCTCTACGGGGAGAGGAGAACCTGAAACCCTTAAGGATGTTCTCTGCAGGGAGAGGAGGAACCTGAAACCCTTAAGGATGTTCTCTGCAGGGAGAGGAGAACCTGAAACCCTTAAGGATGTTCTCTGCAGGGAGAGGACGAACTGAAACCGTTAAGGATGTTCTATGCAGGGAGAGGACGAACTGAAACCCTTACGGATGTTCTCTGCAGGGAGTGGAGGAACTGAAACCGTTAAGGGAATTTTCCAGTAGGAGAGTGGAGAGTAAGTACGTCCCAAATGGCACACTATTCCCTATATTGTGAACTACTTTAGACCCTATTCCCAATATTGTGCACTACGTTTGATCAGAGCCGTATTGGTGCTGGTCTAAAGTAGTGCAGTAAATAGGGAATAGGGTGCCATCAGGGACACAGCCTGTCTAGTATGGCAGGATTATAGTATTGTAGAGATATAATGGGATTGGCTACTTGCTCTGGACCAATCCTGGCCAACAGGAAAGTGTAGGAAGATAAATTATATCTGTCTCAAATAGTAGCCTATTACTATTCCCTATATAGTGGACTACCTTTAAGGGGCTCTGGTTAAAGGTAGTGCACTACTGAGGGAATAGGGTGCCACACTGTGCAGAGATTACACTCAGCTAAACATGCCACCATCCTAGTAGTGGCACAGCCAAGTGTTAATAGTACATTTACATGGAGTGCCAACAGTGTGTTCCATGTTTATTTATATTGATTCATTACATGCCTATTACATTAATTAATCACTTACTGTGTGATGGTTATAGCACATGTTGATCTCAGTACATGATGGTTATAACACCTGTCGGTCTCAGTACATGATGGTTATAACACCTGTCAGTGTTGGTATATGATGGTTATAACACCTGTCGGTGTTGGTACATGATGGTTATAACACCTGTCGGTGTTGGTACATGGTGGTTATAACACCTGTCAGTCTCAGTACATGATGGTTATAACACCTGTCAGTCTCAGTATATGATGGTTATAACACCTGTCAGTCTTAGTACATGATGGTTATAACACCTGTCGGTCTTAGTACATGATGGTTAAACACCTGTCAGTCAGAGGGCATGATGGTTATAACACCTGTCAGTGTTGGTACATGGTGGTTATAACACCTGTCAGTCTCAGTACATGATGGTTATAACACCTGTTGATCTCAGTACATGATGGTTATAACACCTGTCAGTCTTAGTACATGATGGTTATAACACCTGTCGGTCTTAGTACATGATGGTTAGAACATCTGTCAGTGTTGGTACATGATGGTTACACCACCTGTCAGTCTCAGTACATGATGGTTATAACACCTGTCAGTCTCAGTACATGATGGTTATAACACCTGTCAGTCTCAGTATATGATGGTTATAACACCTGTCAGTCTCAGTACATGATGGTTATAACACCTGTCAGTCTCAGTACATGATGGTTATAACACCTGTTGGTGTTGGTACATGGTGGTTATAACACCTGTCAGTCTCAGTACATGATGGTTATAACACCTGTTGGTCTCAGTACATGATGGTTATAACACCTGTCAGTCAGAGGACACGATGGTTATAACACCTGTCGGTCTCAGTACATGATGGTTATAACACCTGTAGGTCTCAGTACATGATGGTTATAACACCTGTCAGTGTTGGTACATGATGGTTATAACACCTGTCAGTGTTGGTACATGATGGTTATAACACCTGTCTGTCAGAGGACACGATGGTTATAACACCTGTCAGTCTCAGTACATGATGGTTATAACACCTGTCAGTCTCAGTACATGATGGTTATAACACCTGTCAGTCTCAGTACATGATGGTTATAACACCTGTCAGTCAGAGGGCATGATGGTTATAACACCTGTCAGTGTTGGTACATGGTGGTTATAACACCTGTCAGTCTCAGTACATGATGCTTATAACACCTGTCAGTCTTAGTACATGATGGTTATAACACCTGTCAGTGTTGGTACATGATGGTTATACCACCTGTCAGTCTCAGTACATGATGGTTATAACAACTGTCAGTCTTAGTACATGATGGTTATAACACCTGTCGGTCTTAGTACATGATGGTTATAACACCTGTCGGTGTTGGTACATGGTGGTTATAACACCTGTCAGTGTTGGTACATGGTGGTTATAACACCTGTCAGTCTCAGTACATGATGGTTATAACACCTGTCAGTCTTAGTACATGATGGTTATAACACCTGTCAGTCTCAGTACATGATGGTTATAACACCTGTCGGTGTTGGTACATGATGGTTATAACACCTGTCAGTCTCAGTACATGATGGTTATAACACCTGTCAGTGTTGGTACATGATGGTTATAACACCTGTCGGTCTCAATACATGATGGTTATAACACCTGTCAGTCTCAGTATATGATGGTTATAACACCTGTCAGTCTCAGTACATGATGGTTATAACACCTGTCAGTCAGAGGACACGATGGTTATAACACCTGTCGGTCTCAGTACATGATGGTTATAACACCTGTAGGTCTCAGTACATGATGGTTATAACACCTGTCAGTGTTGGTACATGATGGTTATAACACCTGTCAGTGTTGGTACATGATGGTTATAACACCTGTCTGTCAGAGGACACGATGGTTATAACACCTGTCGGTCTCAGTACATGATGGTTATAACACCTGTAGGTCTCAGTACATGATGGTTATAACACCTGTCAGTGTTGGTACATGATGGTTATAACACCTGTCAGTGTTGGTACATGATGGTTATAACACCTGTCTGTCAGAGGACACGATTGTTATAACACCTGTCAGTCTCAGTACATGATGGTTATAACACCTGTCAGTCTCAGTACATGATGGTTATAACACCTGTCAGTCTCAGTACATGATGGTTATAACACCTGTCAGTGTTGGTACATGATGGTTATAACACCTGTCAGTGTTGGTACATGATGGTTATAACACCTGTCAGTGTTGGTACATGATGGTTATAACACCTGTCGGTCTCAATACATGATGGTTATAACACCTGTCAGTCTCAGTATATGATGGTTATAACACCTGTCAGTCTCAGTACATGATGGTTATAACACCTGTTGGTCTCAGTACATGATGGTTATAACACCTGTCAGTCAGAGGACACGATGGTTATAACACCTGTCGGTCTCAGTACATGATGGTTATAACACCTGTAGGTCTCAGTACATGATGGTTATAACACCTGTCAGTGTTGGTACATGATGGTTATAACACCTGTCAGTGTTGGTACATGATGGTTATAACACCTGTCAGTGTTGGTACATGATGGTTATAACACCTGTCAGTGTTGGTACATGGTGGTTATAACACCTGTCAGTCAGAGGACACGATGGTTATAACACCTGTCAGTGTTGGTACATGATGGTTATAACACCTGTCGGTGTTGGTACATGGTGGTTATAACACCTGTCAGTCTCAGTACATGATGGTTATAACACCTGTCAGTCTCAGTACATGGTAGTTATAACACCTGTCAGTCTCAGTACATGATGGTTATAACACCTGTCGGTCTCAGTACATGATGGTTATAACACCTGTCAGTGTTGGTACATGATGGTTATAACACCTGTCAGTGTTGGTACATGATGGTTATAACACCTCTCGGTCTCAGTACATGATGGTTATAATACCTGTCAGTGTTGGTACATGATGGTTATAACACCTGTCAGTATTGGTACATGATGGTTATAACACCTGTCGGTGTTGGTACATGGTGGTTATAACACCTGTCAGTCTCAGTACATGATGGTTATAACACCTGTCAGCCTCAGTACATGATGGTTATAACACCTGTCAGTGTTGGTACATGATGGTTATAACACCTGTCAGTCTCAGAACATGATGGTTATAACACCTGTCGTTCTCAGTACATGGTGGTTATAACACCTGTCAGTGTTGGTACATGGTGGTTATAACACCTGTCAGTGTTGGTACATGATGGTTATAACACCTGTCAGTCTCAGAACATGATGGTTATAACACCTGTCGTTCTCAGTACATGGTGGTTATAACACCTGTCAGTGTTGGTACATGGTGGTTATAACACCTGTCAGTCTCAGAACATGATGGTTATAACACCTGTCGTTCTCAGTACGTGGTGGTTATAACACCTGTCAGTGTTGGTACATGATGGTCATAACACCTGTCAGTCTCAGTACATGATGGTTATAACACCTGTCAGTGTTGGTACATGATGTTATAACACCTGCCCGTCTCAGTACATGATGGTTTGAGATGCAGTAACCTATTCTCTCAATGTGGTCTCTGATGGTAACCAGCTGGTATTATGCTGAGATGTGCACCACTGACAACTCAAACACTATACTGATTACACTGATCATATAATGTCACGTCTTGTCTTTATCTGATCTTGGCTCTATGATGGGAGAAGGCATGTGGACAATAAGCTTTTAATTAGTTGTAGGTTTTAGAGAATCATGGTACATGATGGTTATAACACCTGTCAGTGTTGGTACATGATGGTTATAACACCTGTCAGTGTTGGTACATGGTGGTTATAACACCTGTCAGTCAGAGGACACGATGGTTATAACACCTGTCAGTCTCAGTACATGATGGTTATAACACCTGTCAGTGTTGGTACATGATGGTTATAACACCTCTCGGTCTCAGTACATGATGGTTATAATACCTGTCAGTGTTGGTACATGATGGTTATAACACCTGTCAGTATTGGTACATGATGGTTATAACACCTGTCGGTGTTGGTACATGGTGGTTATAACACCTGTCAGTCTCAGTACATGATGGTTATAACACCTGTCAGCCTCAGTACATGATGGTTATAACACCTGTCAGTGTTGGTACATGATGGTTATAACACCTGTCAGTCTCAGAACATGATGGTTATAACACCTGTCGTTCTCAGTACATGGTGGTTATAACACCTGTCAGTGTTGGTACATGGTGGTTATAACACCTGTCAGTGTTGGTACATGATGGTTATAACACCTGTCAGTCTCAGAACATGATGGTTATAACACCTGTCGTTCTCAGTACATGGTGGTTATAACACCTGTCAGTGTTGGTACATGGTGGTTATAACACCTGTCAGTCTCAGAACATGATGGTTATAACACCTGTCGTTCTCAGTACGTGGTGGTTATAACACCTGTCAGTGTTGGTACATGATGGTCATAACACCTGTCAGTCTCAGTACATGATGGTTATAACACCTGTCAGTGTTGGTACATGATGTTATAACACCTGCCCGTCTCAGTACATGATGGTTTGAGATGCAGTAACCTATTCTCTCAATGTGGTCTCTGATGGTAACCAGCTGGTATTATGCTGAGATGTGCACCACTGACAACTCAAACACTATACTGATTACACTGATCATATAATGTCACGTCTTGTCTTTATCTGATCTTGGCTCTATGATGGGAGAAGGCATGTGGACAATAAGCTTTTAATTAGTTGTAGGTTTTAGAGAATCATGGTACATGATGGTTATAACACCTGTCAGTGTTGGTACATGATGGTTATAACACCTGTCAGTGTTGGTACATGGTGGTTATAACACCTGTCAGTCAGAGGACACGATGGTTATAACACCTGTCAGTCTCAGTACATGATGGTTATAACACCTGTCAGTGTTGGTACATGATGGTTATAACACCTGTCAGTGTTGGTACATGATGGTTATAACACCTGTCAGTGTTGGTACATGATGGTTATAACACCTGTCGGTCTCAATACATGATGGTTATAACACCTGTCAGTCTCAGTATATGATGGTTATAACACCTGTCAGTCTCAGTACATGATGGTTATAACACCTGTCAGTCAGAGGACACGATGGTTATAACACCTGTCGGTCTCAGTACATGATGGTTATAACACCTGTAGGTCTCAGTACATGATGGTTATAACACCTGTCAGTGTTGGTACATGATGGTTATAACACCTGTCAGTGTTGGTACATGATGGTTATAACACCTGTCTGTCAGAGGACACGATGGTTATAACACCTGTCGGTCTCAGTACATGATGGTTATAACACCTGTAGGTCTCAGTACATGATGGTTATAACACCTGTCAGTGTTGGTACATGATGGTTATAACACCTGTCAGTGTTGGTACATGATGGTTATAACACCTGTCTGTCAGAGGACACGATGGTTATAACACCTGTCAGTCTCAGTACATGATGGTTATAACACCTGTCAGTCTCAGTACATGATGGTTATAACACCTGTCAGTCTCAGTACATGATGGTTATAACACCTGTCAGTGTTGGTACATGATGGTTATAACACCTGTCAGTGTTGGTACATGATGGTTATAACACCTGTCAGTGTTGGTACATGATGGTTATAACACCTGTCGGTCTCAATACATGATGGTTATAACACCTGTCAGTCTCAGTATATGATGGTTATAACACCTGTCAGTCTCAGTACATGATGGTTATAACACCTGTTGGTCTCAGTACATGATGGTTATAACACCTGTCAGTCTCAGTATATGATGGTTATAACACCTGTCAGTCTCAGTACATGATGGTTATAACACCTGTTGGTCTCAGTACATGATGGTTATAACACCTGTCAGTCAGAGGACACGATGGTTATAACACCTGTCGGTCTCAGTACATGATGGTTATAACACCTGTAGGTCTCAGTACATGATGGTTATAACACCTGTCAGTGTTGGTACATGATGGTTATAACACCTGTCAGTGTTGGTACATGATGGTTATAACACCTGTCAGTGTTGGTACATGATGGTTATAACACCTGTCAGTGTTGGTACATGGTGGTTATAACACCTGTCAGTCAGAGGACACGATGGTTATAACACCTGTCAGTGTTGGTACATGATGGTTATAACACCTGTCGGTGTTGGTACATGGTGGTTATAACACCTGTCAGTCTCAGTACATGATGGTTATAACACCTGTCAGTCTCAGTACATGGTAGTTATAACACCTGTCAGTCTCAGTACATGATGGTTATAACACCTGTCGGTCTCAGTACATGATGGTTATAACACCTGTCAGTGTTGGTACATGATGGTTATAACACCTGTCAGTGTTGGTACATGATGGTTATAACACCTCTCGGTCTCAGTACATGATGGTTATAATACCTGTCAGTGTTGGTACATGATGGTTATAACACCTGTCAGTATTGGTACATGATGGTTATAACACCTGTCGGTGTTGGTACATGGTGGTTATAACACCTGTCAGTCTCAGTACATGATGGTTATAACACCTGTCAGCCTCAGTACATGATGGTTATAACACCTGTCAGTGTTGGTACATGATGGTTATAACACCTGTCAGTCTCAGAACATGATGGTTATAACACCTGTCGTTCTCAGTACATGGTGGTTATAACACCTGTCAGTGTTGGTACATGGTGGTTATAACACCTGTCAGTGTTGGTACATGATGGTTATAACACCTGTCAGTCTCAGAACATGATGGTTATAACACCTGTCGTTCTCAGTACATGGTGGTTATAACACCTGTCAGTGTTGGTACATGGTGGTTATAACACCTGTCAGTCTCAGAACATGATGGTTATAACACCTGTCGTTCTCAGTACGTGGTGGTTATAACACCTGTCAGTGTTGGTACATGATGGTCATAACACCTGTCAGTCTCAGTACATGATGGTTATAACACCTGTCAGTGTTGGTACATGATGTTATAACACCTGCCCGTCTCAGTACATGATGGTTTGAGATGCAGTAACCTATTCTCTCAATGTGGTCTCTGATGGTAACCAGCTGGTATTATGCTGAGATGTGCACCACTGACAACTCAAACACTATACTGATTACACTGATCATATAATGTCACGTCTTGTCTTTATCTGATCTTGGCTCTATGATGGGAGAAGGCATGTGGACAATAAGCTTTTAATTAGTTGTAGGTTTTAGAGAATCTATACAAAACCATGCAATCAGTATAGGTGATCTATGAATTGCCCTCTCTGTTGTCCAGGACCTCTGAAACAGATTATGAATTGCCCTCTCTGTTGTCCAGGGCCTCTGTAACAGATTATGAATTGCCCTCTCTGTTGTCCAGGGCCTCTGTAACAGATTATGAATTGCCCTCTCTGTTGTCCAGGGCCTCTGTAACAGACATCCAGCTCAATGGGATTAAGGGGGCAATCTGGGATTCATAAAACAACAAAGTGATCACCACCCTGAAGGAGGGTGCTGGGTGAAATGTAACCACTCTTAAATTCATAGGTGGGCTAAAAGAGTTAAACTAAACTCATGAGGCTTTTATAAATTATATTAATCAACAACCAATGGCTACAGCGCCTTCAGAAAGCATTCACACCCCTTGACTTTTTCCACATTTTGTTGAAATTTAAAATGAATTAAATTGAGATTTCTGGTCTATATACAACACCCCATAATGTCAAAGGGGGAATTATGTTTTTATACATTTTTACAAATTGATTAAAAATTAAAAGCTGAAATGTCTTAATGTCAATAAGTATTCAACCCTTTTGTTATGTCAAGCCTAAATAAGTTCAGGAGTAAATATTTGCTTAACAAGTCACATAATAAGTTGCATGGACTCACTCTGAGAGCAATAATAGTGTTTAACATGATTTTTGAATGACTACCTCATCTCTGTACCCCACACATACAATTATCTGTAAGGTCCCTCAGTCGAGCAGTGAATCTCAAACACAGATTCAACCACAAAGACCAGGGAGGTTTTTCAATGCCTCGCTGAGCAAGGGCACCTTTGGTAGATGGGTAAAATTGTAAAAAAAGCAGACATTGAATATCCCTTTGAGCATGGTGGTTATTAATTACACTTTGAATGGTGATTCAATACACCCAGTCACTACAAAGATACAGGCGTACTTCCTAACTCAGTTGCTGGAGAGGAAGGAAACCGGTCAGGGATTTCACCCTGAGGCCAATGGTGTTAAAGAGTTTAATGGCTGTGATTGGAGAAAACTGAGGATGGATCAACAACATTATAAGGACTGGGGAGTTTTTCAGAATAAAAACAAACAAAAAACAGAATGGAACTAAACACAGGCAAAATCCTAGAGCTAAATCTGGTTCAGTCTGCTTTCCAACAGACACTGGGAGATGAATTCACCTTTCAGAAGCACAATAAACTAAAACACAAGGCCAAAATCTCCACTGGAGTTGTGTAATGTCTGCTTCTAACTCACACTCTCAAACACATAGATCCCCTGAACGCAGCTCACACTCTCAAACACATAGATCCCCTGAACGCAGCTCACACTCTCAAACACATAGATCCCCTGAACGCAGCTCACACTCTCAAACACATAGATCCCCTGAACGCAGCTCACACTCTCAAACACATAGATCCCCTGAACGCAGCTCACACTCTCAAACACATAGATCCCCTGAACGCAGCTCACACTCTCAAACACATAGATCCCCTGAAAGCAGCTCACACTCTCAAACACATAGATCCCCTGAACGCAGCTCACACTCTCAAACACATAGATCCCCTGAACGCAGCTCACACTCTCAAACACATAGATCCCCTGAACGCAGCTCACACTCTCAAACACATAGATCCCCTGAACGCAGCTCACACTCTCAAACACATAGATCCCCTGAACGCAGCTCACACTCTCAAACACATAGATCCCCTGAACGCAGCTCACACTCTCAAACACATAGATCCCCTGAAAGCAGCTCACACTCTCAAACACATAAATCCCCTGAACGCAGCTCACACTCTCAAACACATAGATCCCCTGAAAGCAGCTCACTCTCCAGATCCCAATCACCTGAATTCTGATCACCTGTTCACACACCTGTATGTCATTATCACACACTATTTAGTTCAGTTCTTTGCACCCCGTCACTGTGAGGTATTGTTTGTTTTGATACACATTCTATTCTGAGTGCTGGTTTACCCGTATTAGTCCTCCTGTGTATCATAGGTTTTGGCCATCCTTACTACGACGCATTTTTGCCTATTCCCTGCCTGTACTTTTGCTGTCATTTCCTGTCATCAACCTCTTGCCTGATCTGCCGGACTACGTTATTAGCCTTTTCCCTGCCTGTACTGTTACCTTTTTGGAGTCCCAGTGTATGACCATCTGCCTGCCCCTGGACCCAGCTACCTGCCTCCTCCTGTGTATGACCATCTGCCTGCCCCTGGACCCAGCTACCTGCCCCTGGACCCAGCTACCTGCCTCCTCCTGTAGTCCTTTACTAAATAAACACCTGCTGCACCCTGCGCTTGAAACCAGCTCTCTGTCTCCCATCGTACTCATTTCAAGTTGCTTAGCAAGACGACACCGAATGTTCCTGAGTGTCTTGGTTACAGTTTGACTTAAATCTGCTTGAAAATCTATGGTAAGACCTGAAAATGGTTGTCAAGCAATGATCAACAACCAATTTGACAGATCGTGAAGAATTTAGAAAATAATAAATGGGCAAATGTTGGACAATCCAGGTTTGGGATGTTCTTAGAGACTTTTTTCACTTTATGGGGTATTGTGTGTAAATGGGTAAGAATAAACATCTATTTAATACATTTTGAATTCAGGCTGTAACACAACAAAATATAGAATAAGTCAAGGGGTATGAATACTTTCTGAAGGCACTGTAGATAACATTATGGATGTACCAATCCCAGATTGTGTAATTCGCCCTTCTCAAGACCCCCCCCCCTCCCTCCTGCTCTTATAGATCCTGACTAGGTTGCCATGGAAGCCTTCGAAATGGCTGTGCTATTTGAGTTGAGAGCTAAAAGAGGACGGATCCGTCAGGCTCTGTAAAGCCAAGAGCATTCCCCAGTATCCCATCTACTGTACAAGGTGTTGCTCTTCATTGTGATGTTAATTGTGCCATCAAGACAGTAGGACCTTGTTTCCTCTGGGTTTTTAAAAAAAAAATTATTTTTAAAGACATGAATCCTCTTAGGTTAGTAGTTTAGAGAATAGATTAGTTTAGAGAAGAGAGAGAGAGATAGAGAGGGGCAGAGAACAGCAACCTGGTCTCATAGAATAGACATAACATTGTACATTTAAATCCGGGACACATAAAAACGAGTATGATATGTTTTGTTTGGTATGGTTACTTAAGGTATAATGCATGCGTCTAGTGTAACAGTACAGCTTCCGTCCCTCTCCTCGCCCCAACCTGGGCTTGAACCAGGTACTCTCTGCACACATCAACAACTGACACCCACGAAGCATCGTTACCCATCGCGTCACAAAAGCCGCGGCCCTTGCAGAGCAAGGGGAACAACTACTTCAGGTCTCTGAGCGAGTGACGTCACCGATTGAAACGCTATTAGCTAGCACCACCGCTAACTAGCTAGCCATTTCACATCGGTTACATTAGCAACCCAAAGGTTTTGTGTTCAAATCTCATCCCGGACAACTTTAGATTGTAGCTAATTAGCAACTTTTCAACTATTAACTACTTTTTAGCTACTTTGCAACTACTTATCACGCTAGATAACCCAAATTGGAATTCGTAACATATCATAGGTTTTGCAAAGTATATCGTACAAATTGCAATTCCTAACATATCAAACAAAATGGATGATGGACAACCACAAATTAATACATACCATACGAAAGGTAACATATCATACTGAATGGACTTTCACGGATTTGCCTTTACTATGTTACTTCTACCCCTGAGTTCAGGTTGGAGAGAGAGAGAGAGAGAGAGAGAGAATAATTTATGGGAAATAACTTATTGCTGAACATATCCCACTAGGAATATATCATGTGCATTATTGGTTCATGCTCATAGTTTCATAGGCGACTGTTTTCTTAATTAGTCATATATTGTGTTGTTTCGAATCGATACCACTAAGAGAATTGTTAATGCCAGGCGCTGTCATCATCGCATGGAAACGATGTGGTCGTAGAGCATATCTGATTGGTCTAGAACCATTAGACTGACGGCTGCCTTGTCCAATAGCTGCTCTGGATTAGCCGACGTTTGCAATACCGTTTGTGTATTGGCTAGAAAGTGCGTTGTCTCGGAATAGTTTGCAGAATATATTTGCCTGCCTTCTTCCAAGGTTGCATTTACTGTGGTGGATGGATGCTGAAAAAGACGACCGCTTGCAGTACGCAATAGCATTCTGATTTATCAAATATAACAACTTTTCTGGAATTGGGAGATACTATTTCTCTCCGAAGTTAATTTAAAATGGATGAAATGGAAGAAGAATTAAAATGCCCTGTCTGCGGATCTTTTTTCCGGGAGCCGATCATTCTACCGTGCTCCCACAACATTTGCCTGGCTTGCGCTCGGAATATCCTAGTACAGACCCCAGACGCCGAATCTCCACAGAGTAGCCGTGCGTCTGGCTCGGGGCTATCTGATTATGACTATCTAGACCTGGATAAGATGAGCTTGTACAGCGAGGCGGACAGTGGGTATGGCTCCTATGGTGGATTCGTAAGTGCCCCGACCACCCCTTGCCAGAAATCCCCAAATGGTGTGCGTGTATTCCCCCCTGCCGTCCCCCAACCTCCTGCTCAGCACCACTTACTAGGACACCCCGGCTCTCTACCCGCTATCCCCCGAAACTCCTGCATCACCTGCCCGCAATGCCATCGCAGCCTCAACCTGGACGAAAGGGGGCTCCGCGGGTTTGCCAAGAACCGGGTGCTGGAAGGGGTTGTGGACCGGTACCAGCAGAGCAAAGCAGCCGCTCTCAAGTGTCAGCTCTGCGAGAAGAGTCCCAAAGAGGCCACTGTGATGTGCGAGCAATGTGACGTGTTCTACTGTGACCCTTGTCGCTTGAGGTGCCACCCCCCTCGAGGTCCGCTAGCCAAGCATCGCCTCGTGCCCCCGGCGCACGGCCGGGTAAACCGTCGGACAAGTCCCCGGAAGATCTCCACCTGTACAGAACACGAACTTGAGAACCTGAGCATGTACTGTGTTCAGTGCAAGATGCCGGTGTGTTACCAGTGTTTAGAGGAAGGCAAGCATGGAACACATGAAGTCAAGGCTCTGGGAGCTATGTGGAAACTGCACAAGGTAATGTGCTTATGCCAAATGGTTGCATTTATACCTCTCTGTTTTTCTAATGTCATAAAGCGCATTTAACTCACCAATTATAGTCCTAAATTAGCCTCGCAAAGCCGCCTGATCCAATGAGCTTACATACCAGCAAGCACGTTTGATTCCTTGGAAGTTGTGGGAATGCAAGTTTTTGGTTTGGTTCTGGGAAGGAAGCTAGAAGTTTCCTGATCAGTACTTTGTGGCGCAGTTGCTAGAGCATGGCTCTTGCAATGCCAGGGTTGTGGGTTCGATTCCCACAGGGGACAAGTAAGAACATGTAGGCTTTTACTACTGTAAGAGCGTCTACTAAAATATAGACTGTTTAGTTCTGAGAACTCAAGTGAACATTTCACCTGTTCTGAGAACTGAAGTGAACATTTCACCTGTTCTGAGAACTGAAGTGAACATTTCACCTGTTCTGAGAACCTTCATGTGTAGTTCTGAGAACTGAAGTGAACATTTCACCTGTTCTGAGAACCTTCATGTTTAGTTCTGAGAACTGAAGTGAACATTTCACCTGTTCTGAGAACCTTCATGTGTAGTTCTGAGAACGTTTTCCTGGGATGTTTTATTAACGTTCTGTGAACAGAAATGATAGGTTACTTGAAGGTAATTAAATAAGGTTCTGAGAACGGAAATTATAGGTTATTTGAAGGTAATTAAATAAGGTTCTGAGAATGGAAATTCTAGGTTATTTGAAGGTAATTAAATTAAATAAGGTTCTGAGAACATTCTCTAAATGTTGTGAATGTTTTAAATTAAATCTAAAGGTGCGATATGCATACAT
The DNA here is from genome assembly GCF_901001165.1 of Salmo trutta. Classification (NCBI taxonomy): domain Eukaryota; kingdom Metazoa; phylum Chordata; class Actinopteri; order Salmoniformes; family Salmonidae; genus Salmo; species Salmo trutta. The sequence continues at coordinate 5,410,053 of NC_042981.1, read as the reverse complement.
TTTGCCACCATTTTCTGGTTGCAAAAATTCTAACAGTTTGCCTAATTTCAGTTTATTACAAAACAAGCAGTCATTGTGTAGAGAATCAATTGTACCATCTGAATCACAGTGAAATATATTTTCCATTACCAAAAATACGATATTTTTAGCTGTTTGAAGCTGGTGTACAAAACAGAAAGTAAAAGAAGCAAAAAACTGAACTTAAGTAACGGGCAGCATAGAAATAATGCACATAGAACAGATATACCTCTTTTTAGACTTGTTTTCAATGAAAATGACAGATCTATAACTCACATTTCTATGTGAATTTGGTCAGTCCCCCAAAAAGTTACATTTAGCAGCTTTAACGGTTATTTAGAGGTTTTTGAATAACTTCCTTAAAACTTTCACTGAATGTTTCAATAAGACTTTTAATTACGCTGCTAGTGTAGGTTAAATGTTTTGAACACCAAGCACTGATAAGACACATGGAAATTCATTGGCTTAGTCATGTAAACACATATTGTTTTTTTATTGTGGCACGGCATCAGTAAGTGTCACAGGGGTCGTTGAAAGGAGACCAAGGCGCAGCGTGTAAAAGTGCTCATTCTTTTTCTTTAATGAAAACACCTCAACAAAAAACAACAAACGACCGAACAACAGTCCCGTCAGGTACTACGACTAAAACGGAAAACAACTACCCACAAACCCCAAAGGAAAAACTGCCTGAGTATGGCTTCCAATCAGAGACAACGAAAGACACCTGCCTCTGATTGGAAACCATACCCGGCCAAACATGGAAAAACAACACATAGAAATAGAAAACTAGAACTGTCACGTATCACCTGAATAGCAGGAGGGGTGAAGTCAGGCGCAGGAGACTGAGGTCCGTGAAACACACGTTTAATAAATAGTCAAAAAATTCCGCAACAAGGCAGGGCGCACATGCAAACAAAATAGGAGAACAGCTCCTAGATACAGTGGAACGGGACGCAGCCCGGCAACCCTAATGCCTAAAAATACGCAGCGAAGAGAGGACAAACAATTCCCCTTCTTACCCAAAAGGAATGACATAAAATAATCCCGCACAAATCCCCAAACGAAACAGACAAACTAAATACCCCACTAATTAACTAACACAGAACAGGTGCTGACCTAGACAGACATAACCAAAAGACACAGAAACATAGATCGGTGGCAGCTAGTAGGCCGGCGACGACGACCGCCGAGCACCGCCCGACCGGGGAGAGGCGCCACCTTCTGTGGACGTTGTGACAAGAACACTCCCACATAGAAACAGAAACCCCAAAAACCCACACAAAACAACCCCCTGCCACGCGCTGACCATCTTACTATGGCAAATGACCTCTTTACCTGGTCAGGACGTGACAGTAAGATTCAAATCAATGCTCTTCTGTTCTTTTTCCATGGAAATTAGTCCTCTGCGCCACCAGGATGGAGCTAGCATGACGTGTGTTTTTAACTCATACAAAGCTGTTCATTTTAGTCTATTCCCCATTTCAAGGAAAACATGTCAGATCAGTGTATTACCAATGTTTATAGGAAGGCAAGCACGGGACACATGAAGTCAAAGCTCTGGGAGATACAGTGGGGGAAAAAAGTATTTGATCCCCTGCTGATTTTGTACGTTTTGCCCACTGACAAAGAAATGATCAGTCTATAATTTTAATGGTAGGTTTATTTGAACAGTGAGAGACAGAATAACAACAACAAAAATCCAGAAAAACGCATGTCAAAAATGTTATAAAATTATTTGCATTTTAATGAGGGAAATAAGTATTTGACCCCTCTGCAAAACATGACTTAGTACTTGGTGGCAAAACCCTTGTTGGCAATCACAGAGGTCAGACGTTTCTTGTAGTTGGCCACTAGGTTTGCACACATCTCAGGAGGGATTTTGTCCCACTCCTCTTTGCAGATCTTCTCCAAGTCATTAAGGTTTCGAGGCTAACGTTTGGCAACTCGAACCTTCAGCTCCATCCACAGATTTTGTATGGGATTAAGGTCTGGAGACTGGCTAGGCCACTCCAGGACCTTAATGTGCTTCTTCTTGAGCCACTCCTTTGTTGCCTTGGCTGTGTGTTTTGGGTCATTGTCATGCTGGAATACCCATCCACGACCCATTTTCAATGCCCTGGCTGAGGGAAGGAGGTTCTCACCCAAGATTTGACGGTACATGGCCCCGCCCATCGTCCCTTTGATGCGGTGAAGTTGTCCTGTCCCCTTAGCAGAAAAACACCCCCAAAGCATAATGTTTCCACCTCCATGTTTGACGGTGGGGATGTTGTTCTTTGGGTAATAGGCAGCATTCCTCCTCCTCCAAACACGGCAAGTTGAGTTGATGCCAAAGAGCTCCATTTTGGTCTCATCTGACCACAACACTTTCACCAGTTGTCCTCTGAATCATTCAGATGTTCATTGGCAAACTTCAGACGGGCATGTATATGTATTCTTGAGCATGGGGACCTTGCGGGCGCTGCAGGATTTCAGTCCTTCACGGCGTAGTGTGTTACCAATAGTTTTCTTGGTGACTATGGTCCCAGCTGCCTTGAGATCATTGACAAGATCCTCCCGTGTAGTTCTGGGCTGATTCCTCACCGTTCTCATGATCATTGCAACTCCACAAGGTGAGATCTTGCATGGAGTCCCAGGCCGAGGGAGATTGACAGTTCTTTTGTGTTTCTTCCATTTGCGAATAATCGCACCAACTGTTGTCACCTTCTCACCAAGCTGCTTGGCGATGGTCTTGTAGCCCATTCCAGCCTTGTGTAGGTCTACAATCTTGTCCCTGACATCCTTGGAGAGCTCTTTGGTCTTGGCCATAGTGGAGAGTTTGGAATCTGATTGATTGATTGCTTCTGTGGACAGGTGTCTTTTATACAGGTAACAAGCTTAGATTAGGAGCACTCCCTTTAAGAGTGTGCTCCTAATCTCAGCTCGTTACATGTATAAAAGACACCTGGGAGCCAGAAATCTTTCTGATTGAGAGGGGGTCAAATACTTATTTCCCTCATTAAAATGCAAATCAATTTATAACATTCTTGACATGCGTTTTGCTGGATTTTGAAATTGTTATTCTGTCTCTCACTGTTCAAATAAACCTACCATTAAAATTATAGACTGATAATTTCTTTGTCAGTGGGCAAACGTACAAAATCAGCAGGGGATCAAATACTTTTTTCCCTCACTGTATGTGGAAGCTTCACAAGGTAACTTGTTTGCCAAACGGTTACATTTATACCTCTCTGTTTTTCCAATGTCATAACGCTCATTTAACTCATAACGCTCATTTAACAAGCACTCATTAAGATCAGGTGTGGCTAATTAGTGGGCATTAACAAGATAGAGGATAGAGTTTTGTTGACACTGAGAACGGAATGTATATTTTTTCAAATAACGTTCTTGAACTTTACACATTTTTTCTTGTGCTTTTTATGGAAAGTTTTCTTAATGTTCTGAGAACATTACTTTAAATAGAACCATGAGGAAACCTTCAGAAACTATATAATGAAGTACTGAAATACCCACAGAAGAACGTTGTTTCTTAACATTCTCTGAACTTTGAGAACATTACTTTTAATACAAACATGAGGAAACCTTTAGGAAACGTTATGCTGAAGTGTTGACATTCCAACCTAAGAAACATATGGTTCTCAGAACGTTATGTGCTAGCTGGGTATATCCTGCACCCTTCCCAGAACTATATGGTAAGGTTATATGCAAAATACCATAGGACAGTCATACTATCATCAAGCTCTAAGAAACATATGGTTCTCAGAACGTTATGTGCTAGCTGGGATGGTTCTCAGAACATCATGTGCTAGCTGGGATGGTTCTCAGAACGTTATGTGCTAGCTGGGATGGTTCTCAGAACGTTATGGGCTACCCCACCTCTTTAAGGAATACCTGGGATAGGATTAAGTAATCCTTCTAACCCCCCCAAAAAAATATATAGATGTACTATTGTAAAGTGGTTGTTCCACTGGATATCATAAGGTGAATGCACCAATTTGTAAGTCGCTCTGGATAAGAGCGTCTGCTAAATGACGTAAATGTAAAATGTTATGGGCTAACTGGGATGGTTCTCAGAACGTTATGGGCTAACTGGGATGGTTCTCAGAACGTTATGGGCTAACTGGGATGGTTCTCAGAACGTTATGTGCTAACTGGGATGGATCTCAGAACGTTATGGGCTAACTGGGATAGTTCTCAGAACGTTATGGGCTAACTGGGAGGGTTCTCAGAACGTTATGGGCTAACTGGGATGGTTCTCAGAACGTTATGGGCTAACTGGGATGGTTCTCAGAATGTTATGTGCTAGTTGGGATGGTTCTCAGAACGTTATGTGCTAGCTGGGATGGTTCTCAGAATGTTATGTGCTAGTTGGGATGGTTCTCAGAACGTTATGTGCTAACTGGGATGGTTCTCAGAACGTTATGTGCTAACTGGGATGGTTCTCAGAACGTTATGGGCTAACTGGGATGGTTCTCAGAACATTTTGTGCTAGAAGGGATGGTTCTCAGAATGTTATGTGCTAACTGGGATGGTTCTCAGAACGTTATGGGCTAACTGGGATGGTTCTCAGAACATTATGTGCTAACTGGGATGGTTCTCAGAACGTTATGGGCTAACTGGGATAGTTCTCAGAACGTTATGGGCTAACTGGGATAGTTCTCAGAACGTTATGGGCTAACTGGGATGGTTCTCAGAACATTATGGGCTAACTGGGATAGTTCTCAGAACGTTATGGGCTAACTGGGATGGTTCTCAGAACATTATGGGCTAACTGGGATGGTTCTCAGAACGTTATGGGCTAACTGGGATGGTTCTCAGAACATTATGGGCTAACTGGGATGGTTCTCAGAACATTATGGGCTAACTGGGATGGTTCTCAGAACGTTATGGGCTAACTGGGATGGTTCTCAGAACATTATGGGCTAACTGGGATAGTTCTCAGAACGTTATGGGCTAACTAGGATGGTTCTCAGAACATTATGGGCTAACTAGGATGGTTCTCAGAACGTTATGGGCTAACTGGGATGTTCTCAGAACGTTATGGGCTTACTAGGATGGTTCTCAGAACGTTATGTGCTAACTGGGATGAATGTTGCTGCACGGCATGAATCAGTCTGTTATTTTCAAGGCTAGTCCTAAATGGGCCCCAAATGAATGTCGTTCATTAATGCAATTGTAGAAACAAATAGCGTGTAGTAGTATAGATTTAATAAGCCTAACTTATACTTTCTTTTCAGCTCCAATTGTTATTGATTGTGTGTGCCCACCATTGAATTGTAGATTATTAAATAATGTGTAATAATACATAATTACATTTTTTTGTTCACTTCACTTCAGTCTCTATAGTAGCCTGCTATGACGACCTGCGGGCCCATCTACTCCAATGTTGTCGGCAGCCCAAAATATATATATATATATATATATATATATATATATAAATCCCAGCAGTTTCACCGGAGGTGCCACTGTCCTTTTAACAGACAGGCCGCTTACGCCTCGATGAAACCAACAGTGCCATTGCATCGATACTGCGTAATAAATTCTGCATTCAAACTTTTTTTCCCCATTTTGTAATCCAATATTAATTTTTTGGGGTGGATATGTGTACAACAAAAGTTCAACATTCACCTTCTGCTGCTGTTTCTGTCAAGTCAAACGTGTACAGTTTGATGTGTATGTTGGATAAACCCAGTGCAGGCATCACACAGAACCCACTGCAACTGCCTCTGCAATGCAACGCTGCAAGGCAAATGTAGCGTTGCATTTAAGCAATAAGGCCCGAGGGGGTGCGGTATATGGTCAATATACCACGGCTAAGGGCTGTTATTATGCACGACACAACGCAGAGTGCCTGGATACAGCCCTTAGCTGTGGTATATTGGTCATATATCACAAACTCTAGAGGTGCCTTAATGCTATTATAAACTGGTTACCAACGTAATTAGAGCAGTAAAAAAAATATATATTTTCTCATACCCGTGGTATACGGTCTGATATACCACAGCTTTCAGCCAATCAGCATTTAGGGCTCGAAACATCCAGTTTATAATGTAAATGAATGTACTTCTTCTAGCGTACCAAAGCAATGCAAAATGCATCATACCGGATGTATTCCTGTATTCTGAAAGTTATGTATCTTGAAAACTTGACTTGCAGACATGCAAAACGTTGGACTAATGGACTAATGAAACAAATACCAAAATATAGTTTTTGGGTGGAGTTTTCCTTTAACAAGTAGCTACAAATATTCAAATGTATTAAAAAAACGATCTTTTGAAAAAGTTTCAACGGTATTGACGGTATTGAAAAACTATCCTGAGGCTATTTCCGAGCCTACCACCCTGCACACAATGTGTCATGCCATGAGTAGGAGGACAGGGGCAGATGGAACAACAATCTTCAACCCCCACACACTGACACACACTCTACAGAACCGTGTGTAACAATGTGTATGCTGAGCTGCTGTACACACACACATACACTCTACGCCCTCTAGGACAGTCAGAAAACCCTCTAGGACAGACAGAACACCGTCTAGGACAGACAGAACACCCTCTAGGACAGTCAGAAAACCTTCTAGGACAGACAGAACACCCTCTAGGACAGACAGAACACCCTCTAGGACAGACAGAACACCCTCTAGGACAGACAGAACACCCTCTAGGACAGTCAGAACACCCTCTAGGACAGACAGAACACCGTCTAGGACAGTCAGAACACCCTCTAGGACAGTCAGAACACCCTCTAGGACAGTCAGAAAACCTCTACGACAGACAGAAAACCCTCTAGAACAGACAGAACACCCTCTAGGACAGACAGAACACCCTCTAGGACAGTCAGAACACCCTCTAGGACAGACAGAACACCCTCTAGGACAGACAGAACACCCTCTAGGACAGACAGAACACCCTCTAGGACAGACAGAACACCCTCTAGGACAGTTAGAGCACCCTCTAGGACAGTCAGAACACCCTCTAGGACAGACAGAACACCCTCTAGGACAGTTAGAACACCCTCTAGGACAGTCAGAACGCCCTCTAGGACACCCTCTAGGACAGACAGAAAACCCTCTAGGACAGTCAGAACACCCTCTGGGACAGTCAGAACGCCCTCTAGGACAGTCAGAACGCCCTCTAGGACAGACAGAACGCCCTCTAGGACAGACAGAACGCCCTCTAGGACAGACAGAACACCCTCTAGGACAGTCAGAACTCCCTCTAGGACACCCTCTAGGACAGACAGAAAACCCTCTAGGACAGTCAGAACACCCTCTAGGACAGTCAGAACACCCTCTAGGACAGTCAGAACACCCTCTAGGACAGTCAGAACACCCTCTAGGACAGTCAGAACGCCCTCTAGGACAGTCAGAACACCCTCTAGGACAGTCAGAACACCCTCTAGGACAGTCAGAACACCCTCTAGGACAGACAGAACGCCCTCTAGGACAGTCAGAACACCCTCTAGGACAGTCAGAACGCCCTCTAGGACAGTCAGAACGCCCTCTAGGACAGTCAGAATGCCCTCTAGGACAGTCAGAACGCCCTCTAGGACAGTCAGAACACCCTCTAGGACAGTCAGAAAACCCACTAGGACAGACAGAAAACCCTCTAGGACAGACAGAACACCCTCTAGGACAGTTAGAGCACCCTCTAGGACAGTCAGAACACCCTCTAGGACAGTCAGAACACCCTCTAGGACAGTCAGAACGCCCTCTAGGACAGTCAGAACACCCTCTAGGACAGTCAGAACGCCCTCTAGGACAGTCAGAACGCCCTCTAGGACAGACAGAACGCCCTCTAGGACAGTCAGAACACCCTCTAGGACAGTCAGAACGCCCTCTAGGACAGTCAGAACACCCTCTAGGACAGTCAGGACACCCTCTAGGACAGACAGAAAACCCTCTAGGACAGACAGACAGTCTTAGAAACACTGACAGTGTCACACACACTGACACAAACACACACACACACACACACACTTGAAACACACACACATAATATTGCTGATTTATACACACACACACACACACACACACACACACACACACACACACACACACACACACACGCACACACACACACGCACACACACACACACACACAGAGTCAATGTAACACCAGTGCACCCGTGTGTTATCGTAGGTAGTATTCACCACATCTAGCAGACAGTAGGAAACTGATGGGCAACAATTCAGCTCTCTCACTATGATTACATTTAGTTTCATCTGCTTCTCCATCCATGTTATTTCAGCATCCAAGTCCCCCTTGGTATCAGCTGTCCAGTTACATACACTGTGCCAGCAGAGGGCCATTAACAATTACAGTGTGGTAGACTGTGGCTGAGGAAGAGGTGACATCGGATAGGATCATTCCCAAATGGCAACCTATTCCCTATATAGTGCACTGGGGTTCTAGTCAAAAAAAATAGTGTGCACTATATTGTGAATTAAAACCTAGTCAGTGGCCTTGTGGTCAGAGTGTCTGGCTTGGATAAGGCTTACTGGGCACTAGATAGGGGAATAGGGTGCACTAGATAGGGGAATAGGGTGCACTAGATAGGGGAATAGGGTGCACTAGATAGGGTGCACTAGATAGGGGATAGGGTGCACTAGATAGGGAATAGGGTGCACTAGATAGGGGAATAGGGTGCACTAGATAGGGTGCACTAGATAGGGGATAGGGTGCACTAGATAGGGAATAGGGTGCACTAGATAGGGGAATAGGGTGCACTAGATAGGGTGCACTAGATAGGGGATAGGGTGCACTAGATAAGGAATAGGGTGCAAAAGATAGGGGAATAGGGTGCACTAGATAGGAGATAGGGTGCACTAGATAGGGTGCACTAGATAGGGTGCACTAGATAGGGTGCACTAGATAAGGAATAGGGTGCAAAAGATAGGGGATAGGGTGCACTATATAGGGTGCACTAGATAGGGGATAGGGTGCACTAGATAGGGGATAGGGTGCACTAGATAGGGGATAGGGTGCACTAGATAAGGAATAGGGTGCACTAGATAGGGAATAGGGTGCACTAGATAGGGTGCACTAGATAAGGAATAGGGTGCAAAAGATAGGGGATAGGGTGCACTATATAGGGTGCACTAGATAGGGGATAGGGTGCACTAGATAGGGGATAGGGTGCACTAGATAGGGGATAGGGTGCACTATATAGGGGATAGGGTGCACTAGATAAGGAATAGGGTGCACTAGATAGGGAATAGGGTGCACTAGATAGGGAATAGGGTGCACTAGATAGGGGATAGGGTGCACTAGATAAGGAATAGGGTGCACTAGATAGGGAATAGGGTGCACTAGATAGGGAATAGGGTACACTAGATAGGGAATAGGGTGCACTAGATAAGGAATAGGGTGCACTAGATAGGGAATAGGGTGCACTAGATAAGGAATAGGGTGCACTAGATAGGGAATAGGGTGCACTAGATAGGGAATAGGGTGCACTAGATAGGGAATAGGGTGCACTAGATAGGAGATAGGGTGCACTATATAGGGTGCACTATATAAGGAATAGGGTGCACTAGATAGGGAATAGGGTGCACTAGATAGGGGATAGGGTGCACTAGATAGGGTGCACTATATAAGGAATAGGGTGCACTAGATAGGGAATAGGGTGCACTAGATAGGAGATAGGGTGCACTATATAGGGTGCACTATATAAGGAATAGGGTGCACTAGATAGGGAATAGGGTGCACTAGATAGGGGATAGGGTGCACTAGATAGGGAATAGGGTGCACTATATAGGGAATAGGGTGCACTAGATAGGGAATAGGGTGCACTAGATAGGGAATAGGGTGCACTAGATAGGGGATAGGGTGCACTAGATAGGGGATAGGGTGCACTAGATAGGGAATAGGGTGCACTAGATAGGGAATAGGGTGCACTAGATAGGGGAATAGGGTGCACTAGATAGGGGATAGGGTGCACTATATAGGGTGCACTAGATAGGGGATAGGGTGCACTAGATAGGGGATAGGGTGCACTAGATAGGGGAATAGGGTGCACTAGATAGGGGATAGGGTGCACTATATAGGGGATAGGGTGCACTAGATAGGGAATAGGGTGCACTAGATAGGGGATAGGGTGCACTAGATAGGGAATAGGGTGCACTAGATAAGGAATAGGGTGCACTAGATAGGGGATAGGGTGCACTAGATAGGGAATAGGGTGCACTAGATAGGGAATAGGGTGCACTAGATAGGGGAATAGGGTGCACTAGATAGGGGAATAGGGGTGCACTAGATAGGGAATAGGGTGCACTAGATAGGGAATAGGGTGCACTAGATATGGGAATAGGGTGCACTAGAGGGGAATAGGGTGCACTAGATAGGGGATAGGGTGCACTAGATAGGGTGCACTAGATAGGGGATAGGGTGCACTAGATAGGGAATAGGGTGCACTAGATAGGGAATAGGGTGCACTAGATAGGGGAATAGGGTGCACTAGATAGGGAATAGGGTGCACTAGATAGGGAATAGGGTGCACTAGATAGGGAATAGGGTGCACTAGATAGGGGAATAGGGTGCACTAGATAGGGAATAGGGTGCACTAGATAGGGGATAGGGTGCACTAGATAGGGTGCACTAGATAGGGGATAGGGTGCACTAGATAGGGAATAGGGTGCACTAGATAGGGAATAGGGTGCACTAGATAGGGAATAGGGTGCACTAGATAGGGGATAGGGTGCACTAGATAGGGAATAGGGTGCACTAGATAGGGGATAGGGTGCACTAGATAGGGGATAGGGTGCACTAGATAGGGGATAGGGTGCACTAGATAGGGAATAGGGTGCACTAGATAGGGTGCACTAGATAGGGAATAGGGTGCACTAGATAGGGAATAGGGTGCACTAGATAGGGAATAGGGTGCACTAGATAGGGGATAGGGTGCACTAGATAGGGGATAGGGTGCACTAGATAAGGGATAGGGTGCACTAGATAGGGAATAGGGTGCACTAGATAGGAGATAGGGTGCACTATAGGATAGGGTGCACTAGATAGGGAATAGGGTGCACTAGATAGGGAATAGGGTGCACTAGATAGGGAATAGGGTGCACTAGATAGGGGATAGGGTGCACTAGATAGGGTGCACTAGATAGGGAATAGGGTGCACTAGATAGGGAATAGGGTGCACTATATAGGGTGCACTAGATAGGGAATAGGGTGCACTAGATAGGGAATAGGGTGCACTAGATAGGGAATAGGGTGCACTAGATAGGGAATAGGGTGCACTAGATAGGGAATAGGGTGCACTAGATAGGGGATAGGGTGCACTAGATAGGGGATAGGGTGCACTAGATAGGGAATAGGGTGCACTAGATAGGGAATAGGGTGCACTAGATAAGGAATAGGGTGCACTAGATAGGGGATAGGGTGCACTAGATAAGGAATAGGGTGCACTAGATAGGGGATAGGGTGCACTAGATAGGGGATAGGGTGCACTAGATAAGGAATAGGGTGCACTAGATAGGGAATAGGGTGCACTAGATAAGGAATAGGGTGCACTAGATAAGGGATAGGGTGCACTAGATAGGGGATAGGGTGCACTAGATAGGGGATAGGGTGCACTAGATAGGGAATAGGGTGTACTAGATAGGGAATAGGGTGCACTAGATAGGGGATAGGGTGCACTATATAGGGTGCACTATATAGGGGATAGGGTGCACTAGATAGGGGATAGGGTGCACTAGATAGGGAATAGGGTGCACTAGATAGGGGATAGGGTGCACTAGATAGGGGATAGGGTGCACTAGATAGGGGATAGGGTGCACTAGATAGGGGATAGGGTGCACTAGATAGGGGAATAGGGTGCACTAGATAGGGAATAGGGTGCACTAGATAGGGGATAGGGTGCACTAGATAGGGGATAGGGTGCACTAGATAGGAGATAGGGTGCACTAGATAGGAGATAGGGTGCACTAGATAGGGGATAGGGTGCACTAGATAGGGTGCACTAGATAGGGAATAGGGTGCACTAGATAGGGGATAGGGTGCACTAGATAGGAGATAGGGTGCACTAGATAGGGAATAGGGTGCACTAGATAGGGGATAGGGTGCACTAGATAGGGTGCACTAGATAGGGGATAGGGTGCACTAGATAGGGGATAGGGTGCACTAGATAGGGTGCACTAGATAGGGAATAGGGTGCACTAGATAGGGAATAGGGTGCACTAGATAGGGGATAGGGTGCACTAGATAGGGAATAGGGTGCACTAGGTAGGGGATAGGGTGCACTAGATAAGGAATAGGGTGCACTAGATAGGGTGCACTAGATAAGGAATAGGGTGCACTAGATAGGGGATAGGGTGCACTAGATAAGGAATAGGGTGCACTAGATAGGGAATAGGGTGCACTAGATAGGGAATAGGGTGCACTAGATAGGGAATAGGGTGCACTAGATAAGGAATAGGGTGCACTAGATAGGGAATAGGGTGCACTAGATAGGGAATAGGGTGCACTAGATAGGGAATAGGGTGCACTAGATAGGGGATAGGGTGCACTAGATAAGGAATAGGGTGCACTAGATAGGGGATAGGGTGCACTAGATAGGGAATAGGGTGCACTATATAGGGTGCACTAGATAGGGTGCACTAGATAGGGGATAGGGTGCACTAGATAAGGGATAGGGTGCACTAGATAGGGGATAGGGTGCACTAGATAGGGAATAGGGTGCACTAGATAGGGAATAGGGTGCACTAGATAGGGTGCACTAGATAAGGAATAGGGTGCACTAGATAGGGAATAGGGTGCACTAGATAGGGTGCACTAGATAAGGAATAGGGTGCACTAGATAGGGAATAGGGTGCACTAGATAGGGTGCACTAGATAAGGAATAGGGTGCACTAGATAGGGAATAGGGTGCACTAGATAGGGGATAGGGTGCACTAGATAGGGTGCACTAGATAGGGAATAGGGTGCACTAGATAGGGAATAGGGTGCACTAGATAGGGAATAGGGTGCACTAGATAGGGGATAGGGTGCACTAGATAGGGTGCACTAGATAGGGAATAGGGTGCACTATATAGGGGATAGGGTGCACTAGATAGGGATAGGGTGCACTATATAGGGGATAGGGTGCACTAGATAGGGATAGGGTGCACTATATAGGGGATAGGGTGCACTAGATAGGGGATAGGGTGCACTATATAGGGGATAGGGTGCACTATATAGGGGATAGGGTGCACTAGATAGGGAATAGGGTGCATTGAGGTTCACATTAAGAAGACTCAGGGACTATTAATGAACCAGCAACATGGGGAGTTGTTCAGCGCTCTAGAGGTCATTCCCACACACACACGCACACACACACGCGCACACACACACACGCGCACACACGCACACACACACGCGCACACACGCACACGCACACACGCACACGCACACGCACACACGCACACACGCACACACACACGCGCACACACGCACGCGCGCACGCGCGCACACACACACACACGCACACACACACGCGCACACACACACGCGCACACGCGCGCACACACACACGCACACGCACACACGCACACGTGCACACACACACACGCACACATGAAGGGTTGTAAAGGGCTTGAAATGGAAATGAGGTCACAACTGTTGGGTGTCAATTAAAGACGATTAATCAGAATGATAAGCTTGTGTGTGTGTGTGTGTGTGTGTGTGTGTGTGTGTGTGTGTGTGTGTGTGTGTGTGTGTGTGTGTGTGTGTGTGTGTGTGTGTGTGTGTGTGTGTGTGAGAGAGGGAGTCCTAATCCCAACCAAGGCGACCTCATGTAACATGTCTCCTCCTCTACCCTCCCCTCCTCTACCCTCCTCTACCCTCCCCTCCCCTCCTCTACCCTCCTCTACCCTCCCCTCCCCTCCTCTACCCTCCCCTCCCCTCCTCTACCCTCCTCTACCCTCCCCTCCCCTCCTCTACCCTCCTCTACCCTCCTCTACCCTCCTCTACCCTCCCCTCCCCTCCTCTACCCTCCTCTACCCTCCCCTCCCCTCCTCTACCCTCCTCTCCTCTCCCCTCCTCTCCTCTCCTCTCCTCTCCCCTCCTCTCCTCTTCTCTCCTCTCCCCTCCTCTCCTCTCCTCTCCTCTACCCTCCCCTCCTCTCCTCTCCCCTCCTCTCCTCTCCCCTCCCCTCCTCTACCCTCCCCTCCCCTCCTCTCCTCTCCTTTCCTCTCCCCTCCTCTACCCTCCCCTCCTCTCCTCTCCTCTCCCCTCCTCTCCTCTCCCCTCCCCTCCTCTACCCTCCCCTCCCCTCCTCTCCTCTCCCCTCCTCTCCTCTCCCCTCCCCTCCTCTCCTCTACCCTCCTCTCCTCTCCTCTCTCCTCTCCTCTCCCCTCCTCTACCCTCCCCTCCCCTCCTCTACCCTCCCCTCCTCTCCTCTCCTTTCCTCTCCTCCCCTATCCTCTACCCTCCTCTACCCTCCTCTACCCTCCCCTCCTCTCCTCTCCTTTCCTCTCCTCCCCTATCCTCTACCCTCCTCTACCCTCCTCTACCCTCCCCTCCTCTCCTCTCCTCTCCTCTCCTCCCCTATCCTCTACCCTCCTCTGCTCTCCTCTCTTCTCTCTGTCTTGATTCTACCCTGCTGAGAGGTAATAGGATTGACTGTCAGTCTGGATCCAGGGTGTCCATGGCGTCTTTATACTGGAGGGAGTAGACTACCATATTCACAACACAGACTACAGACACAGCCACTATACTCATAACAGTACACATACTGTATGTTAACGCACGTCAAGCTGCTCTGTCCACGGTCAAGCTAAATGTAAAAAAAAAAAATACGATTTCAGAGGTTTAAAAAAGGAACAGATAGGAACAATATAAACCTTTTTTTTAATGTTCAAACATGTTCAGAACTTTTTTGGGGGCTGGCTCGGAACAGTGGAACGGATGGAAAAAATAATGGCACCGTTCAGAACAAAACGATTGGATTTTTTTTTTGGGGTGTTCCAACCACTGTTAGGATAGTTCCATCTGAGAAACTGGATTAATCCCATTCTTAAACGTTGAAGACTCAATTTGAAGATATCATTAGTTAACTTTGTCTGCAAGCCTTCTAAATGAGTGTACCCTGCACGCACAACCCATGTGGAATTCCTGGTCTCCGGCAAAGCTTTGAACCGCCGATCTGCAAACAAGAACGTAGAGTTCATCTCAGCCTATGCTGCCCTTCAAGTCCCTTGATTTTTTTGGCCCTGACGGAGACATGGATCACCCCAGAGAACACAGATCCTCCAGCTGCTCTGTCTTCATCTGACTACGTGTTGTCTCGTAGTCCAAGAACATCTGGGTGTAGCCGTGGAGATATGTTCTCTTTTCTCCCTCATTCTCCTGTCCATCTCCTCATTTGAATTCCATGCTATCACTGTCACTTGTCCACTCCAACTTAGTATTGTTGTCATCTATCGCCCCCCGCCAGGTACCTTTAGAGAGTCCCCTCAATGAGCTTGACACCTTGATAAGCTCATTTCCTGACGATGACTCACTGCTCTTCGTACTTGGCGACTTCAATTTCCCGATGTCTGTCTTTGATTAATTTCTTTCCACCTCTTTCTTTCCCCTCCTTGCCTTTTTTGACCTCACCCTTTCCCAGTCTGCTGCCACTCACAAGGCAGGCTGCTCGCTTACTAATCTCTCTGTAACCCCCCTCCAGGTCTGTGATCACTACTTTGTTTGCTTTTCTGTCCCCCTCTCCTCCAACCCAAACCACTCAGTCCCTACCCCCTCCAGGTCTCCCTCTCCTCCAACCCTAACCACTCAGTCCCTACCCCCTCCAGGTCTCCCTCTCCTCCAACCCTAACCACTCAGTCCCTACCCCCTCCAGGTCTCCCTCTCCTCCAACCCAAACCACTCAGTCCCTACCCCCTCCAGGTCTCCCTCTCCTCCAACCCTATCCACTCAGCCCCTACCCCCTCCAGGTCTCCCTCTCCTCCAACCCTAACCACTCAGCTCCTACCCCCTCCAGGTCTCCTTCTCCTCCAACCCTAACCACTCAGCCCCTACCCCCTCCAGGCCTCCCTCTCCTCCAACCCAAACCACTCAGTCCCTACCCCCTCCAGGTCTCCCTCTCCTCCAACCCTATCCACTCAGCCCCTACCCCCTCCAGGTCTCCCTCTCCTCCAACCCTACCCACTCAGCCTCTACCCCCTCCAGGTCTCCCTCTCCTCCAACCCTAACCACTCAGCCCCTACCCCCTCCAGGTCTCCCTCTCCTCCAACCCTAACCACTCAGCTCCTACCCCTCCAGGCCTCCCTCTCCTCCAACCCTAACCACTCAGCCCCTACCCCCTCCAGGTCTCCCTCTCCTCCAACCCTAACCACTCAGTCCCTACCCCCTCCAGGCCTCCCTCTCCTCCAACCCAAACGACTCAGCCTCTACCCCCTCCAGGTCTCCCTCTCCTCCAACCCTAACCACTCAGCCCCTACCCCCTCCAGGTCTCCCTCTCCTCCAACCCAAACCACTCAGTCCCTACCCCCTCCAGGTCTCCCTCTCCTCCAACCCTAACCACTCAGCCTCTACCCCCTCCAGGTCTCCCTCTCCTCCAACCCAAACCACTCAGTCCCTACCCCCTCCAGGTCTCCCTCTCCTCCAACCCTAACCACTCAGCCCCTACCCCCTCCAGGTCTCCCTCTCCTCCAACCCTAACCACTCAGTCCCTACCCCCTCCAGGTCTCCCTCTCCTCCAACCCTAACCACTCAGCCCCTACCCCCTCCAGGTCTCCCTCTCCTCCAACCCTAACCACTCAGTCCCTACCCCCTCCAGGTCTCCCTCTCCTCCAACCCTAACCACTCAGCTCCTACCCCCTCCAGGTCTCCCTCTTCTCCAACCCTAACCACTCAGCCCCTACCCCCTCCAGGTCTCCCTCTCCTCCAACCCAAACCACTCAGTCCCTACCCCCTCCAGGTCTCCCTCTCCTCCAACCCTAACCACTCAGTCCCTACCCCCTCCAGGTCTCCCTCTCCTCCAACCCAAACCACTCAGTCCCTACCCCCTCCAGGTCTCCCTCTCCTCCAACCCTATCCACTCAGCCCCTACCCCCTCCAGGTCTCCCTCTCCTCCAACCCTAACCACTCAGCTCCTACCCCCTCCAGGTCTCCCTCTCCTCCAACCCTAACCACTCAGCCCCTACCCCCTCCAGGTCTCCCTCTCCTCCAACCCTAACCACTCAGCCCCTACCCCCTCCAGGTCTCCCTCTCCTCCAACCCTAACCACTCAGCTCCTACCCCCTCCAGGTCTCCCTCTCCTCCAACCCTAACCACTCAGCCCCTACCCCCTCCAGGTCTCCCTCTCCTCCAACCCTAACCACTCAGTCCCTACCCCCTCCAGGTCTCCCTCTCCTCCAACCCTAACCACTCAGCCCCTACCCCCTCCAGGTCTCCCTCTCCTCCAACCCTAACCACTCAGTCCCTACCCCCTCCAGGTCTCCCTCTCCTCCAACCCTAACCACTCAGCTCCTACCCCCTGCAGGTCTCCCTCTCCTCCAACCCTAACCACTCAGCCCCTACCCCCTCCAGGTCTCCCTCTCCTCCAACCCTAACCACTCAGCTCCTACCCCCTCCAGGTCTCCCTCTCCTCCAACCCTAACCACTCAGCTCCTACCCCCTCCAGGTCTCCCTCTCCTCCAACCCTAACCACTCAGCTCCTACCCCCTCCAGGCCTCCCTCTCCTCCAACCCTAACCACTCAGCCTCTACCCCCTCCAGGTCTCCCTCTCCTCCAACCCTAACCACTCAGTCCCTACCCCTCCAGGTCTCCCTCTTCTCCAACCCTAACCACTCAGCCCCTACCCCCTCCAGGTCTCCCTCTCCTCCAACCCTAACCACTCAGCCCCTACCCCCTCCAGGTCTCCCTCTCCTCCAACCCTAACCACTCAGCTCCTACCCCCTCCAGGTCTCCCTCTCCTCCAACCCTAACCACTCAGTCCCTACCCCCTCCAGGTCTCCTTCTCCTCCAACCCTAACCACTCAGCCCCTACCCCCTCCAGGCCTCCCTCTCCTCCAACCCTAACCACTCAGCTCCTACCCCCTCCAGGTCTCCCTCTCCTCCAACCCTAACCACTCAGCTCCTACCCCCTCCAGGTCTCCCTCTCCTCCAACCCTAACCACTCAGTCCCTACCCCCTCCAGGTCTCCCTCTCCTCCAACCCTAACCACTCAGTCCCTACCCCCTCCAGGCCTCCCTCTCCTCCAACCCTAACCACTCAGTCCCTACCCATATGGTCATGCACCATCGCAGTCTTTGTTCTATCTCTCCCTCTACTCTCTCCTATTCTATCCTATCATCTCTCCCTTCTGCTAAATCTTCTCCCTCCTGTCTCCTGATTCGGCCTCTTCGAACCCTACTCTCCTTCCTTTCTGCATTCTATGACTCACACGGTCCCCTTTCCTCTCGGCAGGCTCGGCCCTCCCCTCCTGCTCCATGGCTGAGTGACTCATTGCAAGTTTACAGAACAGGGCTGCGGGCAACTGAGCAAAAATGAAGGAAAACTCAACTTCCGGAGGACCTATCATCCTTTCACTCTCTCCACTCTACCTTCTCTTCCTCTGTATCTGCTACTAAAGCCACTTTCTACCCCTCTAAATGTCAAGCTTCTGCCTCTTACCCTAGAAAACTATTTTCCACCTTCTCCTTCTTCCTAAATCCTCCACCCCCTCCCCCTTTCCTCTCTGCGGATGACTTTGTAAACTACTTTGAAAAGAGTTCCTCACTTCCTTCATCAACTGAACCCTGACCACTGGCTCTGACTTCAAAATGGAGGACTTCCCCTCCTCAAAAAATCGACACTCGGCCCCTCTGACGTCAAAAACTACAGACCTGCATCTCTTCTTTCTTTTTTTCCCAAAACACTTGAGCATGCTGTGCCTGACCAACTCTCTCGCTATCTCTCTCAGAACAATCTCCTTGACCCTAACCAGTCAGGCTTCAAGACGGTTCAATCAACCGGAGAAGGCTCTTCACACTTCCAAAACTGATTCTTTCCTCTGTTCTAGATCTATCCGCTGCCTTCAACACCGTGAAACATCAGATCCTCCTCTCCACCCTCTCAGGGCTGGGTGTCTCCCCATGTCACCCTGCTCCTCCACACACTCCACTGGCTTCCAGTTGAAGCTCGCATCCACTATAAGACCACGGTACTTACCTACGGATCAGCAAGAGGAACAGTCCCTTCCTACCTTCAGGAGCACCTTACTGTGCTACCTCGTTTCATTTTCCTAGAGGCTCTGGTACAGTTCCATCCAGAAGTAGGACACAGTTAGTGTTACAGATGCCATCGTGCTTGTTAAAACAGTACAGCAATCCTTCCCTCTCATTGTCACTCACTAGGCTCCAGAGATCCTCTGCCTCGCACACACACACGTAACCGTCTGCTTGACAACGTCTTCGTCAATTATTTTAGAGAAAAGCCTCAATAGGAGTGGAGACGTTTTAAGATGTTGAGTGAGGTTACATATCTAACTGTTACATTTGTATGTGAAATGAAAGTGGGCCTGATACCAGTGTGCAGCAGCACAACATCACTGTCTACCCCCTCGTCATCTTCTGGTTGATGAGGCGAGTCAACCCTAACACAAACTTTAGGATGACAACCCTAACACAAACTTTAGGATGACAACCCTAACACAAACTTTAGGATGACAACCCTAACACAAACTTTAGGATGACAACCCTAACACAAACTTTAGGATGACAACCCTAACACAAACTTTAGGATGACAACCCTAACACAAACTTTAGGATGACAACCCTAACACAAACTTTAGGATGACAACCCTAACACAAACTTTAGGATGACAACCCTAACACAAACTTTAGGATGACAACCCTAACACAAACTTTAGGATGACAACCCTAACACAAACTTTAGGATGACAACCCTAACACAAACTTTAGGATGACAACCCTAACACAAACTTTAGGATGACAACTGAGCACACACACACACACACATACACACACCCCCACAAACACTCAGAGAAACCTCAGGCTGACAGTTGAGCACACACACACACACACACACACACACACACACACACCCCCATACATATGCAGAGAAACCTCAGGCTCAGAGAGTTGAGCGTACACACACACACACACACACACACACACACACACACACACACACACACACACACACCTCCGACACTAAACTAGACCATCTTCAGCACCATCTGGGTCCTGTCTGGACAGGAATAGAATATTTCCCTGTCCCAATTCTACCAGTACCCTCCCAGGTATCTGTCCAATTCAGGCTCTGTTTTTGTGTCTTTGGACGCTTTTTTTTCTTTCAGAGCTATGATTCTTTCCCTGGATAGTTAATGATTCCTGATGCATAATTAATTCCCGACTGCAATAACAGATGAATAATATATCAGTCAGCCAGTCGCTATTGGTTGGCCATTTGACAAGGACCGGCTGGGACCACAAATCGGCCCGGGCATTTCTTTTTTTTTCCTTCTTCTTCTCGAGGCCCACATTATCAGCCAAATAACTATAATTCTGTCTAAAAACATCAATTTAGATACACTGGGCTAAAGATGGACCAGCCCATCTGGCATATGCCCGAACTGCCCTATGGCCAGTCTGGCCAGTCTGCCTGTAGAGGTAGGCTATGCGGGATAGCTTCCTTATGATCTGATAAAAAAAAATATATCTATATTTTATATTTAACTAGGCAAGTCAGTTAAGAACATATTCTTATTTACAATGACAGCCAACTGGGGAACAGTGGGTTAACTGTCTTGTTCAGGGGCAGAACGACAGATTTTTTAACCTTGTCAGCTCAGGGATTCAATCCACCAACCTTTCGGTTACTGGCCCAACACTCTAACCACTAGGCTACCTGCCGCCCCAACATATAGACTGTGTTCCAAATGGGAACCTATTCCCCAATGGGCCCTGGTCAAAAGTAGGGGAAAGGGTGCCATTTAAACACAGCTATAGAGAACATAGAGAGGCATCAGAAGCAAGCTACTGTAGTTGTCAGATTCCTTGTTGATCCAGCTTCTAGCTACTGTAGTTGTCAGATTCCTGGTTGATCCAGCTTCTAGCTACTGTAGTTGTCAGATTCCTGGTTAATCCAGCTTCTAGCTACTGTAGTTGTCAGATTCCTGGTTAATCCAGCTTCTAGCTACTGTAGTTGTCAGATTCCTGGTTGATCCAGCTTCTAGCTACTGTAGTTGTCAGATTCCTGGTTGATCCAGCTTCTAGCTACTGTAGTTGTCAGAATCCTGGTTGATCCAGCTTCTAGCTACTGTAGTTGTCAGATCCCTGGTTGATCCAGCTTCTAGCTACTGTAGTTGTCAGATTTCTGGTTGATCCAGCTTCTAGCTACTGTAGTTGTCAGAATCCTTGTTGATCCAGCTTCTAGCTACTGTAGTTGTCAGAATCCTGGTTGATCCAGCATCTAGCTACTGTAGTTGTCAGATTCCTGGTTGATCCAGCTTCTAGCTACTGTAGTTGTCAGAATCCTGGTTGATCCAGCTTCTAGCTACTGTAGTTGTCAGATTCCTGGTTGATCCAGCTTCTAGCTGCTGTAGTTGTCAGAATCCTGGTTGATCCAGCTTCTAGCTACTGTAGTTGTCAGGATCCTGGTTGATCCAGCTTCTAGCTACTGTAGTTGTCAGAATCCTGGTTGATCCAGCATGTTAGATGTTGTTAACTCTCAGTTTATTAGTAAGAGAAGGTTCCCTGAACAGCGAAGGGCTTAAATCGCCCCACTGAATATTTCCATCGGGGGCTGCCTGATTCTCTCAGGGCAACAGTGAGTGAAAACAGTCTGTAACTGATTTTCGATTGGAACAGTGTAGGCAGCAGCCGCTTATGTCCCGAGTTTATGGACCAGCTTCCAAGGTAGTGATAACTTGATGTGTGGTATGTTATAGGCTAGTGGTATTACTTACATATTATCCTCAATCACTGGCTCCTAAAAAAAGGGACATTTCAAAAAAATGTTCACCATAGTAAATCACACCATCATGTGATTTATAGCCAACTATGAGCAGGCAAAGTCTAGTAAAATAAAAATAACCTTTTCCTACTCGTTTCCGGATGTCGTCATCGGACTAGGAACATGCCATTTTCACTGATGCTGTTGGGGCGGTGCTGGAAATTATGAATATGAAGTAGAAATATTTTGACATTTCCCTTTAACTACTTAGTCTCAGACCTGGTCCTAGAACGGTTTTGTGCTCCTTCATAAGGAGTTGGTCAAGAGAGCAGAGACAGACTGTCACCCAGGCCTACTTGATGCCAGATCTCTGAGAAAGCCTCACCCAGGCCTGCTCGATGCCAGATCTCTGAGAAAGCCTCACCCAGGCCTGCTCGATGCCAGAGCTCTGAGAAAGCCTCACCCAGGCCTGCTCGATGCCAGAGCTCTGAGAAAGCCTCACCCAGGCCTGCTCGATGCCAGAGCTCTGAGAAAGCCTCACCCAGGCCTGCTCGATGCCAGAGCTCTGAGAAAGCCTCACCCAGGCCTGCTCGATGCCAGAGCTCTGAGAAAGCCTCACCCAGGCCTGCTCGATGCCAGAGCTCTGAGAAAGCCTCACCCAGGCCTGCTCGATGCCAGAGCTCTGAGAAAGCCTCACCCAGGCCTGCTCGATGCCAGATCTCTGAGAAAGCCTCACCCAGGCCTGCTCGATGCCAGATCTCTGAGAAAGCCTTGTTGTTCATAGAACAGTAGAGCCGTGAACTAGAAAAGTTTTTTTTTTTTTTTCTTCTAGAAAGTACAGTAGCTTTTGGAAAATAGGTCACGCTCTCTTTGCCCTCCAATTGTTGTGTGTACACACACACACACACACACACACACACACACACACACACACACACACACACACACAGGTGTAATATAGACAATAGTGTTTAATGAATTCATGGAACATGGAGGTTTTAAATGCCAGATTATACTTCGGGGGTGGGTTTTAGGTGACGTTACATCTACAGTATTAATGTCCTTGTGTTATTCCCAAATGCCACTCTATTTACTATATAGGGCACTACTTTAGACCAGAGCCATATGGGACCGTTGGGCCATTTGGGATGCAAACCCTTGTGCTACAGAACAGCCCACTTACTTCCTTCCGTACTCGACTACGGAGGCTTTAATCCAAATTGGCTCTGACGTCTTTTTGACATCCCAGCCTCCCTGTGCCAGATTGGCTCGTTTGTTCGCTCCGATCGCTCGCTGCCGAGAGAACGTGAAACATGTAGAACGGCCCTGGAGCCACCTCAGTGTGTGTGTGTGTGTGTGTGTCTGTGTGTGTGTGTGTGTGTGTGTGTGTGTGTGTGTGTGTGTGTGTGTGTGCGCGTGCAGATCGGCCCTGGCGCTCTGGGCTACATTATTCATGACGAGCACGTGTTCACACTTGCCGTAATTACAAAGATGATTACACACACACACACACACACACACACACACACACCAATTCCAGGGAGTCCTCAGGGTCCCCTGTGAAACCACGATTAGGTCTCGTTCCAAACATTCCAACATTGTAACATCCCCGTCAGGGGCCCGGCTAATGTACAATTATAAAATCTCATTAGAATTTTTTTTTTGCACAATGTAACAACTCACATTAAAGGTACAATCTGCAGTTGAAACAATAACAAAGTTACTCTCTGTCACGTGTGCTCCCTCTCCAGCCTCAGGGTCACCAGGCGGCTTGTTATGGCACATACCTGTCGCCATGGTTACGCGCTCCTGGACTCCATCACCTCCCCGGTGACCTTCCCTATAGATGTCACCTCCCATTGGTTCCTTCCCTATAGATGTCACCTCCCATTGGTTCCTTCCCTATAGATGTCACCTCCCATTGGTTCCTTCCCTATAGATGTCACCTCCCATTGGTTCCTTCCCTATAGATGTCACCTCCCATTGGTTCCTTCCCTATAGATGTCACCTCCCATTGGTTCCTTCCCTATAGATGTCACCTCCCATTGGTTCCTTCCCTATAGATGTCACCTCCCTTTAGTTCCTTCCCTATAGATGTCACCTCCCATTGGTTCCTTCCCTATAGATGTCACCTCCCATTGGTTCCTTCCCTATAGATGTCACCTCCCATTGGTTCCTTCCCCAGGCGTCCTTGTTTCTGTTCCCGTGTCATCATGTCTGTGTGCTGTTAGTGTTTCGGATTATGTTTATTTTATTAAAACACTCACTCCCTGAACTTAAGCGGTATATCGTAACACTCCTCACCTCTGTTTTTGGTAAAAAGCTGAGGGATGGGCCAGGAGAAATGGAACCAATCTCAAAATGTATAAATAGAGTCTTAGATGCAAGGACTGACCATCCATGATATCAACATTATTATTTTAACCATGTTATGAGGCTGTACAGGGTTGGTTTACATTTACAATGTTAACAAACATTGAAGTAAAACAAGCTTATATTTTGGTTTCTGATGGGGTTCTACATTTTGAACTAAGCTCATGAGGCATTTATAAGTGATATTCTTCAAGAATCAATGGGTACACACTGTATATCACCAATAGATGCAGAAACTGTGGATTCTAGCTTTAAGCTAATGTGTATATATACACTGAACAAAAATATAAATCGCAACATGTAAAGTGTTGGTCCCAATATTTCACTTTAGGTACCATCAGTCCAGTAAATAAAAAAGCTAATTATTTCAATTTATGCTCAGCTGTGCCTCATAAGTGCTACACATACTAATCTATTTTATAATCAAAGATTGAGTTTTGAAATAGTATATGGTCTGAGAAAATCAATATTGGCTGGCCAACCAATATGCTGTGATAATGTATGAGGCCTGCCTACTGCTGTGATAATGTATGAGGCCTGCCTACTGCTGTGATAATGTATGAGGCCTGCCTACTGCTGTGATAATGTATGAGGCCTGCCTACTGCTGTGATAATGTATGAGGCCTGCCTACTGCTGTGATAATGTATGAGGCCTGCCTACTGCTGTGATAATGTATGAGGCCTGCCTACTGCTGTGATAATGTATGAGGCCTGCCTACTGCTGTGATAATGAATGAGGCCTGCCTACTGCTGTGATAATGAATGAGGCCTGCCTACTGCTGTGATAATGTATGAGGCCTGCCTACTGCTGTGATAATGTATGAGGCCTGCCTACTGCTGTGATAATGTATGAGGCCTGCCTACTGCTGTGATAATGTATGAGGCCTGCCTACTGCTGTGATAATGTATGAGGCCTGCCTACTGCTGTGATAATGTATGAGGCCTGCCTACTGCTGTGATAATGAATGAGGCCTGCCTACTGCTGTGATAATGAATGAGGCCTGCCTACTGCTGTGATAATGTATGAGGCCTGCCTACTGCTGTGATAATGTATGAGGCCTGCCTACTGCTGTGATAATGTATGAGGCCTGCCTACTGCTGTGATAATGAATGAGGCCTGTCTACTGCTGTGATAATGTATGAGGCCTGCCTACTGCTGTGATAATGTATGAGGCCTGCCTACTGCTGTGATAATGTATGAGGCCTGCCTACTGCTGTTATAATGTATGAGGCCTGTCTACTGCTGTGATAATGTATGAGGCCTGCCTACTGCTGTGATAATGTATGAGGCCTGCCTACTGCTGTGATAATGTATGAGGCCTGCCTACTGCTGTGATAATGTATGAGGCCTGCCTACTGCTGTGATAATGTATGAGGCCTGCCTACTGCTGTGATAATGTATGAGGCCTGCCTACTGCTGTGATAATGTATGAGGCCTGCCTACTGCACAAACCTCATTCCTACAGAACTGTTTTTATTAGATTATTGTTTTAAACATTGGGCTTGGTTGGTGGCCGCTGTTATAAAGCGTTATACCTGCAGGCTTTAAGTAACGTGTTACCAGATCGATGCTGCTATATGTAGACATGGCTGTGTCGTTTTTACAAAACCAGACACCGTGTTTCAGTAGTCAAAAACAGAACAATATTTACTTCGCATCACACAATGATTTGACCTGTTTTTTGAGGAGCGTGTACGAGGAGTGTGCATGTACTGTATGTTGCTTACTCATAGACAGATGGATATGACAATGTGAGAAAAAACTCTGGACAATCAAGTCAACTGTGTTGGTTTCATCAGACACTGTGGAAAAACCCCTCAGGACAATAAAATCAACGGTGTTGGTTTCATCAGTGTGACAGAGAGCTTCTGCTGAACACCGCACAGCCACTGTTAACAAGGCGACATACCCCTGATCGACCTTCATTGATTCAGAGAGGACAATGAGACAAGACTGGGACTGAAACAGAAAATGAGAAACTAATGAAGGATGGTTGAAAGGGCAGTGTGTGTGTGTGTGTGTGTGCGCGTGTGTGTGTGTGTGTGCGCATGTGTGTGTGTGTGTGTGTGTGTGTGTGTGTGTGTGTGTGTGTGTGCGCGTGTGTGTGTGCGCATGTGTGTGTGCGCGTGTGTGTGTGTGTGTGTGTGTGTGTGTGTGTGTGCGCATGTGTGTGTGTGTGTGCGCATATGTGTGTGTGTGTGTGTGTGCGCATGTGTGTGTGTGTGTGTGTGTGCGCATGTGTGTGTGCGCGTGTGTGTGTGTGCGCATGTGTGTGTGCGCATGTGTGTGTGTGTGTGTGTGTGTGTGTGTGTGTGTGTGTGTGTGTGTGTGTGCGCATGTGTGTGTGTGTGTGTGTGTGTGTGTGTGTGTGTGTGTGTGTGTGTGTATCCTGATTGATAGTCTGAATCAGAGAAAGCTATAGGAGCTGAGAGTGTATAGGGGAAGTGTATTGTGATTGACAGGTTCAGTAAGTGGTGTTGGTTGCCTGGTGATTTGCTTTGTGAGGAGCTGCTCTCTCTGAAAAACACCTGAAACGACATCTGACGGGGGGGGGGGGGACCAGGGTCCATAGTGTTCTGTCTGGGGGGGGGGGGGGGGGACCAGGGTCCATAGTGTTCTGTCTGGGGGGGGGGGGGGGGACCAGGGTCCATAGTGTTCTGTCTGGGGGGGGGGGGGGGGGACCAGGGTCCATAGTGTTCTGTCTGGGGGGGGGGACCAGGGTCCATAGTGTTCTGTCTGGGGGGGGGGACCAGGGTCCATAGTGTTCTGTCTGGGGGGGGACCAGGGTCCATAGTGTTCTGTCTGGGGGGGGGGGGACCAGGGTCCATAGTGTTCTTTCTGGGGGGGGGGGGGGGACCAGGGTCCATAGTGTTCTGTCTGGGGGGGACCAGGGACCATAGTGTTCTGTCTGGGGGGGGGGGGGACCAGGGTCCATAGTGTTCTGTCTGGGGGGGGGACCAGGGTCCATACTGTTCTGTCTGGGGGGGGGGACCAGGGTCCATAGTGTTCTGTCTGGGGGGGGGACCAGGGTCCATAGTGTTCTGTCTGGGGGGGGACCAGGGTCCATAGTGTTCTGTCTGGGGGGGACCAGGGTCCATAGTGTTCTGTCTGGGGGGGGGGACCAGGGTCCATAGTGTTCTGTCTGGGGGGGGACCAGGGTCCATAGTGTTCTGTCTGGGGGGGACCAGGGTCCATAGTGTTCTGTCTGGGGGGGACCAGGGTCCATAGTGTTCTGTCTGGGGGGGACCAGGGTCCATAGTGTTCTGTCTGGAGGGGGACCAGGGTCCATAGTGTTCTGTCTGGGGGGGGGACCAGGGTCCATAGTGTTCTGTCTGGGGGGGGGGGGACCAGGGTCCATAGTGTTCTCTCTGTTTTCCCAGTGTTTTGTTTCCCCCAGTATTTTCCCAGTGTTCCCAGTATTTTCCCTCTGTTTTCCCTGTATGTTCCAAGACAGTCAAATTCCCTGGTCAGACTACATAACATGCCCAAAACCCCTTACGTCTATAATATTAATTGAAATGTAATTCCCAAGTTGCCACAGAGGAAGTTACACATGCTACTGTACTTGGAGTGCGCACACAAATACATTTTCCACATGTTTATTGATGTGAGTGTTTGTTATTTAGCCTGCTCATATTTCATTGTTCACATTCAAGGCATAGCTGATATCTTTTCTACCGTTTCAGCCCAAACACTCTACTTAATTCTGTATTTTCATGGTTTTTTTTGACAGACATTGGTTAATTGATAATTGACAGCCCTCACATCAATTTGGCCTGCTAATTATATGCAGTTGGTTAACCCTTTACTGTCTTGGGAATTGGCCTGTATGGATAGGACTAAATATGAAATGGTTCTTACAGAAGAAATGTGAAAATGCATAACCATGGTAGAAAATGGAAGGGAACAATTAATATGAAAATTATTAGATCAAAAGGTGAGGAAACAACAGTTCACCTGACACAAGAATTCAAACATTACACTGTTGATTTGATGGGCATTTTACATTTACTGTACTTTTCACCTTATTTGTTGATAAGGAAATCTGAAAATACTCTGTTAGGTAGGGGACATAAGACAAACAAATTACAAAGGTTTGAGTGAGATGACTAAAAGAGTGTAAGTTATTTATAATAAGGGTTACCTGGAGAAAATTGTACCTCTGAAATTAAAATGGATGGCCCTTCCTTCAAATAAATATATTTTAACTAGACCCTCCCTGAACGCTTGAAAAAAAACCTCCCCTATACCCCAAATCAAAATGACAACAAAGTCAATAGCAGCGAACATGCCTACTATTTACTAGAGCCTTAGATATGCAGTTTAAGGAACTGTTCTTTGTCCTGTAAGCGTTACTTGGCAACGCAGGAATGTTTATAGTGTGCAGTGCTGAGGGCCAGAAGGTTGTGGGTTCGCAGATCACCGTGGACCAGAATAACGGTGGAAAGATCTCCTTCATAGTAAAAGCGTTGCATGACTATCATTGTATGTACGGGTCTGAGAAAAAAAATGGTTTTCTATAAACATTTCATGCAATTCTATATCATTTGTACATGACTGGAGACCTTAGCAGAATCTTACAAGCTGAGAATGGACAGAGAGATAAGAAGAGTATGTGTTCATCTTATATTTCACCAAGGCCAAATCACTGTGCCTTGTTTGCAGCGAAACTGTCCCTGTTGGCAAAGTCATTAAATCTGAGACATCATTAGGAATCTGAGCATGGTACTTTTTTTATAAAGTTAGGCCAACCTTTCCACTCCAGACAGAGTAGGACTACCAACGCAAAAAAAAAAGTATGCTTACCTGTTTCTCTTCTTCTGTGGCTTAACCCAACGAGAGGTCACCAGTGTTTCCCTAAAACATCTTTATCTTAAGCTACTAAGGGGTAGGTTTCTATGCTTTCTGACATTTTCTTTAATAAAAGGTAGACCTATGGCATACCCTCTCATTTCAAGTCTTGGTTTTAACTTATCAGCCCTTCACTGAAACGAAGGTAGGCTATTTAAAGAGTGCATGGTGGGTGGAGGAATTGTAGATTCCCTGTGGAACACAGCTTCCCTGTTGTTGACTCTAATGCTTCCCACACTTGTGTCAAGTTGGCTGGATTTCCTTTGGGTGGTGGATCATTCTTGATACACACGGAAAACTTGTCACGTTCGTGTGTAGAAACGGACCAAGGTGCAGCGTGAGTAGCGTTCCACATCTTTATTAGAAAGTGAAACTTAACTTCTCTAGGGTAGGGGGCAGTATTTTGACGTCCAGATGAAAGGCATGCCCAAATTAAACTGCCTGCTACTCAGGCTCAGAAGGTAGGATATGCATATTATTAGTAGATTTGGATAGAAAACACTCTGACGTTTCTAAAACTGTTTGAATGATGTCTGTGAGTATAACAGAACTCATATGGCAGGCAAAAACCTGAGAAAAATCCAACCAGGAAGTGGGAAATCTGAGGGTTGTAGTTTTTTCAAGTGATTGCCTATTGCCTACACAGTGACTTAGGGTTCATTTTGCACTTCCTAAGGCTTCCACTAGATGTCAACAGTCTTTAGAACGTTGTTTCAGGCTTCTACTGTGAATTTGAAGCGAACAATAGGGCCTGGAGTCAGATGAGTGAGGAAATTACATGAGCTCAGAGGCGCTCGCTCACGTGAGTGTGAGCTGTGTTCCTTTTCTTTTCAGAAGACATTGGAATTGTCCGGTTGGAATATTGCTGAAGATTTATGTTAAAAACATCCGAAAGATCGATGCTATACATCGTTTGACATATTTCTATGAACGTAAATATAACTTTTTTTGACTTTTCGTCGTGACATTTTTGCGCGCTTCCTGCATTTGGATTTGTGAACTGAACGCGCGAACAAAAAGGAGGTATTTGGACATAAATGATGGACTTTATCGAACAAAACAAACATTTATTGTGGACCTGGGATTCCTGGGAGTGCATTCTGATGAAGATCATCAAAGGTAAGTGAATATTAATAATATTATTTCTGAGTTTTATTGACTCCACAAAATGGCGGGTTTGGTTTCGTGTCTGAACGCTGTACTCAGATTATTGCAAAGTGTGCTTGGCTGTAAAGTTTTTTTGAAATCTGACACAGCTGTTGCATTAAGGACAGGTGAATCTATAATTCTTTGAATTACAGTTTAATATTTTATCAATGTTTATGATGAGTATTTCTGTAAATTGATGTGCTCATTCACCGGAAGTTTTGGGAGGCAAAACATATCTGAACATTACACGCAATGTAAAAATGGGGTTTTTGGATATAAATATGAACTTTATCGAGCAAAACATACATGTATTGTGTAACATGAAGTCCTATGAGTGTCATCTGATGAAGATCATCAAAGGTTAGTGATTAATGTTAGATGTATTTCTGGTTTTTGTGACGCCTCTCCTTGCTTGGAAAATAGCTGTGTGGTTTTTCTTGTCAAGGTGATGTGCTAACATAATCTAATCCTATGCTTTCAACGTAAAGCCTTTTTGAAATCGGACAATGTGGTTGAATTAAGGAGAAGTGTATCTTTAAAATGGGATATAATAGTTGTATGTTTGAGAAATCTGAATTATGAGATTTTTGTTGTTTTGAATTTGGCGCCCTGCTATTTCACTGGCTGTTGAATAGTGTGTCCCGCAGGTGGGACGGTCACGTCCTACATACCCAAGAGAGGTTAACAAAATACAAAAACAATAAAGAATAAACGAACCGTGACGACAATGCAGTGCTAACAGGCAACTAAACATAAACAATATCCCATAACCCACAGGTGGAAAAAATTCTACTTAAGTATGATCCCCAATTAGAGACAACGATAACCAGCTGCCTCTAATTGGGAATCATACAAATCACCAACATAGAAAATAAACCTAGAACCTCACATAGAAAATATAAACTAGACTAACCCCCCAGTCACGCCCTGACCTACTCTACCACAGAAAATAAAAGCGTTCTATGGTCAGGACATGACAAAACTGTAGAGCGTTGAGAGAAAATTGTACCTCTGAAATTAAAATGGATGGCCCTTCCTTCAAATAAATATATTTTAACTAGACCCTCCCTGAACGCTTGAAAAAAAACCTTCCCTATACGGTCACGTCCTACATACCCAAGAGAGGTTAACAAAATACAAAAACAATAAAGAATAAACGAACCGTGACGACAATGCAGTGCTAACAGGCAACTAAACATAAACAATATCCCATAACCCACAGGTGGAAAAAATTCTACTTAAGTATGATCCCCAATTAGAGACAACGATAACCAGCTGCCTCTAATTGGGAATCATACAAATCACCAACATAGAAAATAAACCTAGAACCTCACATAGAAAATATAAACTAGACTAACCCCCCAGTCACGCCCTGACCTACTCTACCACAGAAAATAAAAGCGTTCTATGGTCAGGACATGACAAAACTGTAGAGCGTGAAAAGCCCAGCAGAGTTGCAGTTCTTGACACACTCAAACAGGTGCGCCTGGCGCCTACTACAATACCCCCGTTCAAAGGCACTTAAATCTTTTGTCTTGCCCATTCACCGTCTGAATGGCACACATACACAATCCATGTCTCAATTGACTCAATGCTTAAACATTTTTCTTTAGCCTGTCTCCTCCCCTTCAGCCAAACACTGATCAAAGTGGATTTAACAAGTGACATCAATAAGGGATTGTAGCGTTCACCTGGATTCACCTGGTCAGTCTATGGTCAGTCTATGTCATGGAAAGAGCAGGTGTTCATAATGTTTTGTACACTGTGTATAGGCGCACTTGATATTCTGCCCAGCAGAGAATCAGATGGGGGGGCATCGGGCACACATGGATATCTAGCCTAATACGTAACTCATTCTAAAACACTGAGAAATATTGACATTTCATCAATTACAAATGACATGACCCTCCGCTGGACTAGATTAACAATACTAAACCCTTCCCTTGACTGACATGGAAAAAGCAGGACCCCCCCACCCCCATTTTCCTCCAGGTCCCCGTTCTGTATTTTGAATCATCCCTAACTGCTGTCTCCAATAGGTCACACAGCTCTCCAAAGTGTGACACGGGTTCCGAAGCAATGCCAATGCACGTGTACGACTCAAACAAGAGTCTTCAACTACAAGGGTACTTATTTTGATCTCTCCTAGCTGTGCCGTTGAGGAACTAGAGCACACTGGTAGTTGTTTCGTTTGGAACACAGCCCTGCATCCTCCCCCGCAATCACACAATTACTGTTGTTGTTTACACAATCCCCCCCCCCCAAAAAAAAAATTATAATATATATATAAAATAGGATCTTACAGTGCTAGGCTTTCACGAAGCAATTCAGAGAAACAGATCATCATTTTGGTGGGTATAGAATGGAGTCCTGAGTGCATTCAGGAGCGTGTGTCGCAGCGACTTGTCTTCACAATAGACAAACAGGCTCGTTCTGTTCAGAACAACCCAGGATATGACATCATGTCATCTGGTAAAACTGTACATCAAACAGATTCATTCTGTTCAGAACAACCCAGGATATGACATCATGTCATCTGGTTACTGTTCAGAACAACCCAGGATATGACATCATGTCATCTGGTTACTGTACATCAAACAGTGATCATAAACGTTGACACTGTATATAACATTACTTTTATGATATGGAAATGTGAAGTTCACATTTGGACTCTTGTATGCTTGTGTGACATCAAAGCGATATTTATTATCCTTAACGTCTCATCTTTCAAAATACAATCGAGTCCTCGTAATTTACAGCATTTCCGTCACAAGACAACAAGAAAATATAAAAAGTTGCCCAATTAGCGGGAGGGATTTGGGGGGGGGCAACTTCTTGTCTCGTGAGGTACTCAAGTTCAGAACGTCTGTCAGTCAAAACCCATACAGAGCAGTGACGTCATGTATAGCATGTTACTGAACAGCCACTACGTTCCAATTCAGGCGTTTATTAGTGGCCAAAGCTGCCATTTTCAACCCGAATGCAGGTAGGAGTGTAGAGGGCTACAGGTGTGGGAGAGGAGGACGGTTGTCAAGGAGGATGGTTGTCAAGGAGGATGTGAGGAGCGTTTGCATATTTTACACCTCCACATTACTTTTAGCTTTGTTTTTAGACATTTTAACTTGACCTGTTTTATATCTGTTTATTTATTATATTTATTGAAAATAAAAGTCCTATTTTTTTGTAAATCCTTCACCTGTCATATTTTAAACCTTTATGAGAAGCATCGGCCAGCTTCATCACAGTAGTCGGTCCGGTTCACATGAGATGAGATGCCTAGACTTGGGTTGACATAGAGGATCATAGACGAGGGTTGACATTGAAGATCATAGACGAGAGATGACATAGAGGATCATAGGTGAGGGTTGACATAGAGGATCGTAGACGAGGGTTGACATAGAGGATCATAGACTAGGGTAGACACAGAGAGTGTGTCTATCTACACTGTGGTTGTTTTCACTGTATCAGCTTTCTGCTGGTTTAACTGACGGCTGTGTTCTGGAACTGAGGGTTGTGTTCTGGAACTGAGGGCTGTGTTCTGGAACTGATGGCTGTGTTCTGGAACTGAGGGTTGTGTTCTGGAACTGAGAGTTGTGTTCTGGAACTGAGGGCTGTGTTCTGGAACTGAGGGCTGTGTTCTGGAACTGAGGGTTGTGTTCTGGAACTGAGGGTTGTGTTCTGGAACTGAGGGCTGTGTTCTGGAACTGAGGGTTGTGTTCTGGAACTGAGGGCTGTGTTCTGGAACTGAGGGCTGTGTTCTGGAACTGAGGGTTGTGTTCTGGAACTGAGGGCTGTGTTCTGGAACTGAGGGCTGTGTTCTGGAACTGAGGGCTGTGTTCTGGAACTGAGGGTTGTGTTCTGGAACTGAGGGCTGTGTTCTGGAACTGAGGGTTGTGTTCTGGAAC
Organism: Salmo trutta; assembly: GCF_901001165.1. Taxonomy (NCBI): domain Eukaryota; kingdom Metazoa; phylum Chordata; class Actinopteri; order Salmoniformes; family Salmonidae; genus Salmo; species Salmo trutta. The sequence goes on along the minus strand of NC_042981.1, from coordinate 5,375,872 downwards.
TGAGGGCTGTGTTCTGGAACTGAGGGTTGTGTTCTGGAACTGAGGGCTGTGTTCTGGAACTGAGGGCTGTGTTCTGGAACTGAGGGTTGTGTTCTGGAACTGAGGGCTGTGTTCTGGAACTGAGGGCTGTGTTCTGGAACTGAGGGTTGTGTTCTGGAACTGAGGGCTGTGTTCTGGAACTGAGGGTTGTGTTCTGGAACTGAGGGCTGTGTTCTGGAACTGAGGGTTGTGTTCTGGAACTGAGGGCTGTGTTCTGGAACTGAGGGTTGTGTTCTGGAACTGAGGGTTGTGTTCTGGAACTGAGGGTTGTGTTCTGGAACTGAGGGTTGTGTTCTGGAACTGAGGGCTGTGTTCTGGAACTGAGGGTTGTGTTCTGGAACTGAGAGTTGTGTTCTGGAACTGAGGGTTGTGTTCTGGAACTGAGGGCTGTGTTCTAGAACTGAGGGTTGTGTTCTGGAACTGAGGGCTGTGTTCTGGAACTGAGGGCTGTGTTCTGGAACTGAGGGCTGTGTTCTGGAACTGAGGGTTGTGTTCTGGAACTGAGGGTTGTGTTCTGGAACTGAGGGCTGTGTTCTGGAACTGAGGGCTGTGTTCTGGAACTGAGGGCTGTGTTCTGGAACTGAGGGTTGTGTTCTGGAACTGAGGGCTGTGTTCTGGAACTGAGGGCTGTGTTCTGGAACGGAGGGTTGTGTTCTGGAACTGAGGGCTGTGTTCTGGAACTGAGGGCTGTGTTCTGGAACTGAGGGTTGTGTTCTGGAACTGAGAGTTGTGTTCTGGAACTGAGGGTTGTGTTCTGGAACTGAGGGCTGTGTTCTGGAACTGAGGGCTGTGTTCTGGAACGGAGGGTTGTGTTCTGGAACGGAGGGTTGTGTTCTGGAACTGAGGGTTGTGTTCTGGAACTGAGGGCTGTGTTCTGGAACTGAGGGTTGTGTTCTGGAACTGAGGGCTGTGTTCTGGAACTGAGGGTTGTGCTCTGGAACTGAGGGCTGTGTTCTGGAACTGAGGGTTGTGTTCTGGAACTGAGAGTTGTGTTCTGGAACTGAGGGCTGTGTTCTGGAACTGAGGGTTGTGTTCTGGAACTGTGGGCTGTGTTCTGGAACTGAGGGCTGCGTTCCTGAACTGAGGGTTGCGCTCTGGAACTGAGGGCTGTGTTCTGGAACTGAGGGTTGTGTTCTGGAACTGAGGGCTGTGTTCTGGAACTGAGGGTTGTGTTCTGGAACTGAGGGCTGTGTTCTGGAACTGAGGGTTGTGTTCTGGAACTGAGGGCTGTGTTCTGGAACTGAGGGCTGTGTTCTGGAACGGAGGGTTGTGTTCTGGAACTGAGGGTTGGGTTCTGGAACTGAGGGCTGGGTTCTGGAACTGAGGGCTGTGTTCTGGAACTGAGGGTTGTGTTCTGGAACTGAGGGCTGTGTTCTGGAACTGAGGGCTGTGTTCTGGAACGGAGGGTTGTGTTCTGGAACTGAGGGTTGGGTTCTGGAACTGAGGGCTGGGTTCTGGAACTGAGGGCTGTGTTCTGGAACTGAGGGTTGTGTTCTGGAACTGAGAGTTGTGTTCTGGAACTGAGGGTTGTGTTCTGGAACTGAGGGCTGTGTTCTGGAACTGAGAGTTGTGTTCTGGAACTGAGGGCTGTGTTCTGGAACTGAGGGTTGTGTTCTGGAACTGAGGGCTGTGTTCTGGAACTGAGGGTTGTGCTCTGGAACTGAGGGCTGTGTTCTGGAACTGAGGGTTGTGTTCTGGAACTGAGAGTTCTGTTCTGGAACTGAGGGCTGTGTTCTGGAACTGAGGGCTGTGTTCTGGAACTGAGGGTTGTGTTCTGGAACTGAGGGCTGTGTTCTGGAACTGAGGGCTGTGTTCTGGAACTGAGGGCTGTGTTCTGGAACTGAGGGTTGTGTTCTGGAACTGAGAGTTGTGTTCTGGAACTGAGGGTTGTGTTCTGGAACTGAGGGCTGTGTTCTGGAACTGAGAGTTGTGTTCTGGAACTGAGGGCTGTGTTCTGGAACTGAGGGTTGTGTTCTGGAACTGAGGGCTGTGTTCTGGAACTGAGGGTTGTGCTCTGGAACTGAGGGCTGTGTTCTGGAACTGAGGGTTGTGTTCTGGAACTGAGAGTTCTGTTCTGGAACTGAGGGCTGTGTTCTGGAACTGAGGGCTGTGTTCTGGAACTGAGGGTTGTGTTCTGGAACTGAGGGCTGTGTTCTGGAACTGAGGGTTGTGTTCTGGAACTGAGGGCTGTGTTCTGGAACTGAGGGCTGTGTTCTGGAACTGATGGCTGTGTTCTGGAACTGAGGGTTGTGTTCTGGAACTGAGAGTTGTGTTCTGGAACTGAGGGCTGTGTTCTGGAACTGAGGGCTGTGTTCTGGAACTGAGGGTTGTGTTCTGGAACTGAGGGTTGTGTTCTGGAACTGAGGGCTGTGTTCTGGAACTGAGGGTTGTGTTCTGGAACTGAGGGCTGTGTTCTGGAACTGAGGGCTGTGTTCTGGAACTGAGGGTTGTGTTCTGGAACTGAGGGCTGTGTTCTGGAACTGAGGGGCTGGTGTTCTGGAACTGAGGGTTGTGTTCTGGAACTGAGGGCTGTGTTCTGGAACTGAGGGTTGTGTTCTGGAACTGAGGGCTGTGTTCTGGAACTGAGGGCTGTGTTCTGGAACTGAGGGTGTGTTCTGGAACTGAGGGCTGTGTTCTGGAACTGAGGGCTGTGTTCTGGAACTGAGGGTTGTGTTCTGGAACTGAGGGCTGTGTTCTGGAACTGAGGGTTGTGTTCTGGAACTGAGGGCTGTGTTCTGGAACTGAGGGTTGTGTTCTGGAACTGAGGGCTTGTGTTCTGGAACTGAGGGTTGTGTTCTGGAACTGAGGGTTGTGTTCTGGAACTGAGGGCTGTGTTCTGGAACTGAGGGTTGTGTTTCTGGAACTGAGGGCTTGTGTTCTGGAACTGAGGGCTGTGTTCTGGAACTGAGGTTGTGTTCTGGAACTGAGAGTTGTGTTCTGGAACTGAGGGTTGTGTTCTGGAACTGAGGGCTGTGTTCTGGAACTGAGGGTTGTGTTCTGGAACTGAGGGCTGTGTTCTGGAACTGAGGGCTGTGTTCTGGAACTGAGGGCTGTGTTCTGGAACTGAGGGCTGTGTTCTGGAACTGAGGGCTGTGTTCTGGAACTGAGGGTTGTGTTCTGGAACTGAGGGCTGTGTTCTGGAACTGAGGGCTGTGTTCTGGAACGGAGGGCTGTGTTCTGGAACTGAGGGCTGTGTTCTGGAACTGAGGGTTGTGTTCTGGAACTGAGAGTTGTGTTCTGGAACTGAGGGTTGTGTTCTGGAACTGAGGGCTGTGTTCTGGAACTGAGGGTTGTGTTCTGGAACTGAGGGCTGTGTTCTGGAACTGAGGGCTGTGTTCTGGAACTGAGGGTTGTGTTCTGGAACTGAGGGCTGTGTTCTGGAACTGAGGGCTGTGTTCTGGAACTGAGGGTTGTGTTCTGGAACTGAGGGCTGGGTTCTGGAACTGAGGGCTGTGTTCTGGAACTGAGGGTTGTGTTCTGGAACTGAGGGCTGTGTTCTGGAACTGAGGGCTGTGTTCTGGAACTGAGGGCTGTGTTCTGGAACTGAGGGTTGTGTTCTGGAACTGAGGGCTGTGTTCTGGAACTGAGGGCTGTGTTCTGGAACTGAGGGCTGTGTTCTGGAACTGAGGGTTGTGTTCTGGAACTGAGGGTTGTGTTCTGGAACTGAGGGCTGTGTTCTGGAACTGAGGGCTGTGTTCTGGAACTGAGGGCTGTGTTCTGGCAGGATGAAGCAGAGTCTCCCTCTCACCCTCTCAGCCTCAGTCCTCCCGAAAGATAACAAGCTCTGTCCCCACTTGGCTGATCTCTAGTCAGTTCACTCAACCGCACACAGCACTCAGGGTTACTGTTATGAGGTGTGTGTGTGTGTGTGTGTGTGTCAGACCACGCCCTCACTCTATCACCCCCTCTGTTCACACAGCCCCACTTTTATGCCCCCTCAACCACCACCCTCCCCCCACCTCCCCCCAACCACCTCCAACCACCCTCCCCCCACCTCCGACCCCCTCCCCCCACCTCCAACCACCCTCCCCCCACCTCCAACCACCCTCCCCCCACCTCCGACCCCCTCCCCCCATCTCTGATCCGATCCCCTCACCCCAACCACCCTCCCCCCACCTTCGACCCCCCCCTCCTCCTCCAACCACCCTCCCCCCACCTTCGACCCCCCCCTCCTCCTCCCAACCACCTCTGACCCCCCCCTCCTCCTCCCAACCACCTCTGAACCCCCCCTCCTCCTCCCAACCACCTTAGTCCAATTGATTGATGAATTCATTCATTCATTCATTCATTCACATGGATGTGTCTAATGCTGACCATGTTTCTCTCTGTCCTCCTCAGGGCCAGCTGTCCCAGGCCCTCAACATCCTGTCTGACAGAGCTACCGAGGCCAAGGAGTTCCTGGTTCAGCTGAGGAACATGGTGCAGCACATCCAGGTACGGTACACACTCACTGCTCCTCCTAACCAACATCGTCATAGGATACATCCCAAATGGCACCCTATTCCCTGTATAGTGCACCACTTTTGATCAGGGCTAATAGGGCTTTGGTCTAAAGTAGTGCACTATATAGGGAATAGGGTCCCATAGGGCTTTGGTTAAAAGTAGTGCACTATATAGGGAATAGGGTCCCATTGGGCTTTGGTTAAAAGTAGTGCACTATATAGGGAATAGGGTCCCATTGGGCTTTGGTTAAAAGTAGTGCGCTATATAGGGAATAGGGTGCCATTTGGGACGTAGTCACAGTCCCTCCTCCCGCCATCACAAGCCCCTCCTACACTCTCACCCAGTCATAGCCCCAATCCCCTGTCATCCTATAGGAACTCCTTAAGGCGTCCGCATGCTTCCCAGACAAAACACTTCGGGAAGACTTTGTGTATATATCATGACAAAACATTTTTGGATCGTTTTGGACATCAGTAAGGGTATAAAAAAATTCTGGAGGCAAGCCGAAGTCGGTAGCCCGAAGTCTACGGCCCATCGTCAGTGATTGGTCAACAGTAGAGATTCTTCAATAAAGTCTTTGTTGTCATTCAACGAGAAACAACTTGTTTTCATGCACATTTTTTCACTTGAGAAATACTGCAACAAACATCTTAGTTAGATGTAAAATTGCACGACTAAAATCTCTGCAAAAACGTCAAAATTAATGACAGATTTCTTGAGTTGTCTTAGATTAATTAAGACTATTTTGAAGAAGTGTATACTGGCTACGGCATCTCAAAATGGACAAACAGTACTATTGCCATTTTTTTTCTTGTTTTTCAAGCGAAGGTCTTTCAAGGGAGTATGCGAGCACACTCGACTTCGGTTATGCGCCAACCTAACTGAAGCATGCTGACGCCTTTAGGTTCACTAATATGTACAGAACTTTAAGCATTGACAACTGTGAACTTTGCCTGAAGTGTTACCACGATACCCAACAACAGTAGCTATGGTAACAGTAGGTGTCATAGACAGAGCGTGGGATGAGGGGGTAGATCATAGAATTACAATGAGTTGGATGGGTATCCCTATTCAGGTCGATGATGCCATAATGGGTGGACTCTCTGGCGGCCATTTTTGAGTGTCTCATTTTGGAGCAAAGCATTCTATTTCTCTGGATTAGATCAGATGTCCAAGCTGATTCCTCTTCTTGTCACACAGCCCGCTGATGGTCCAGGGAGACCCTTACTAGTGACATCAGGGTGGGGAACACTGAAGGTGAGAAGTGGAGGAGGAGGAGGAGGAGAAGGAGAAGGAGGAGAAGGAGGAGGAGAAGGAGGAGGAGAAGGAGGAGGAGAAGGAGAAGGAGAAGGAGGAGGAGAAGGAGAAGGAGGAGAAGGAGGAGGAGAAGGAGAGGAGGAGAAGGAGAGGAGGAGAAGGAGGAGGAGAAGGAGAGGAGGAGAAGGAGAAGGAGAAGGAGAGGAGGAGAAGGAGGAGGAGAAGGAGAGGAGGAGGAGAAGGAGAAGGAGAAGGAGGAGAAGGAGGAGGAGAGGAGGAGAAGGAGAAGGAGGAGGAGAAGGAGAGGAGGAGAGGAGGGGTAGAGTTGGGTTGGGATACAGGAGAACTCCAACAATACCTGGTGATGCTACCTTACCTGAGAAGTAGATAGCAACGGAATCTCCAATCTTCTTTCACTACACTAGTTTCTTCAGTCTGTTCACCACAATGAACTTGTTTCAAACTACAAATAGTCTTCAGATAGTAAAATATAAATAACTAAAAAGACTTTAGATAGTCTACCCCCCCTCCCCAAAACTACAAATAGTCTACAATGGCTACAAAAAATACAACTAGTCTGCCCATGACAGTTCCTTTCCCAGTAGTCTGCCATCTTGTCCCCGACAGGCAGCACCTGGTCTGCTTCATTTTAGGGTTACATGTGTTTCAATGATCTAGGGCTGTACAAATTAAGCATCTCAGAGTAAGAGTGCTGATCTAGAATCTGTCCATATACCCTCATTCAATCTGATCTAGAATCTGTCCATATACCCTCATTCAATCTGATCTAGGATCTGTCCATATACCCTCATTCAATCTGATCTAGAATCTGTCCATATACCCTCATTCAATCTGATCTAGAATCTGTCCATATACCCTCATTCATTCTGATCTAGAATCTGTCCATATACCCTCATTCAATCTGATCTAGAATCTGTCCATATACCCTCATTCATTCTGATCTAGAATCTGTCCATATACCCTCATTCAATCTGATCTAGAATCTGTCCATATACCCTCATTCATTCTGATCTAGGATCTGTCCATATACCCTCATTCAATCTGATCTAGGATCTGTCCATATACCCTCATTCATTCTGATCTAGGATCTGTCCATATACACTCATTCAATCTGATCTAGGATCTGTCCATATACCCTCATTCATTCTCATCTAGAATCTGTCCATATACCCTCATTCAATCTGATCTAGAATCTGTCCATATACCCTCATTCAATCTGATCTAGGATCTGTCCATATACCCTCATTCATTCTGATCTAGGATCTGTCCATATACCCTCATTCAATCTGATCTAGAATCTGTCCATATACCCTCATTCATTCTGATCTAGGATCTGTCCATATACCCTCATTCAATCTGATCTAGGATCTGTCCATATACCCTCATTCAATCTGATCTAGAATCTGTCCATATACCCTCATTCATTCTGATCTAGGATCTGTCCATATACCCTCATTCATTCTGATCTAGGATCTGTCCATATACCCTCATTCAATCTGATCTAGAATCTGTCCATATACCCTCATTCATTCTGATCTAGGATCTGTCCATATACCCTCATTCATTATGATCTAGGATCTGTCCATATACCCTCATTCATTCTGATCTAGGATCTGTCCATATACCCTCATTCAATCTGATCTAGGATCTGTCCATATACCCTCATTCATTCTGATCTAGGATCTGTCCATATACACTCATTCAATCTGATCTAGGATCTGTCCATATACCCTCATTCATTCTGATCTAGAATCTGTCCATATACCCTCATTCAATCTGATCTAGAATCTGTCCATATACCCTCATTCAATCTGATCTAGGATCTGTCCATATACCCTCATTCATTCTGATCTAGGATCTGTCCATATACCCTCATTCAATCTGATCTAGAATCTGTCCATATACCCTCATTCATTCTGATCTAGGATCTGTCCATATACCCTCATTCAATCTGATCTAGGATCTGTCCATATACACTCATTCAATCTGATCTAGGATCTGTCCATATACCCTCATTCATTCTGATCTAGGATCTGTCCATATACCCTCATTCATTATGATCTAGGATCTGTCCATATACACTCATTCAATCTGATCTAGGATCTGTCCATATACCCTCATTCATTCTGATCTAGGATCTGTCCATATACCCTCATTCATTATGATCTAGGATCTGTCCATATACCCTCATTCATTCTGATCTAGGATCTGTCCATATACCCTCATTCAATCTGATCTAGGATCTGTCCATATACGGCAGGGTAGCCTAGTGGTTAGAGCGTTGGACTAGTTAACCGAAAGGTTGCAAGATTGAATCCCTGATCTGACAAGGTACAAATCTGTTGTTCTGCTCCTGAACAAGGCAGTTAACCCACTGTTCCCTGGTAGGCCGTCATTGTAAATAGGAATTTGTTCTTAACTGACTTGCCTAGTTATAAAATAAATATACCCTCATTCATTTTGATCTAAATGGCAAAACAGATCCTAGATCAGCTCTCCTACTCTGAGACGCTTGATAAATACGGCCTCACATTGTCTGTCAGTTTGCCTGCTTTTTATAACCGTAGGACTGATACATACTACCTTCCTGTCTGTCATTCCTGTCTTTATGTGTTCTTCAAAGTCTATCCACACAGCCTTGTGTCCCAGCTGTCTGTCTGTCTGTGTGTCTGACTGTCTGTCTTTCCTGCAGGAGAACGGTGTGGAGTTCGAAGCCTGTCTGGTGGCGCAGTGTGACGCCCTCATCGACGCCCTGAACCGACGCAAGGCCCAGCTGCTGACCCGCGTCAACAAGGAGCATGAGCACAAGCTGAAGGTGAGACGCCATTTTGGATCAAGCCCAGGGGACTTCCTGTCTGCGGGGTAACAATGATAAATGAATGAATGAATAGTAAACAGGCAGAATTATACATAAAATGAAGATTAGGAATACAATTCACCACCCTTTTCCAGAAGTGTACACTCCCCGTTAGGGATTTAAAAGCATTGACTGGAGTGAGTTTCCACTCTTATTAAATCCATGCAAGAAAGTGTGCGAGTGTACACTTTGTGAGAAGGGTGTTAGAATCAGGACGCAGCCCTGAGCTGCTATGCAGGACCATCTTGCAGGACCATCAGACGTTATCACTTCTGCTCGTCGGGTCATCTAGAAACTTCCACCAGCGGTTTTGTGTGGAGACCCAGGTTTTCTTTGCTTCTTTAGGGACCAAAACCATCAGCCTTCCTGCCTTCTTGCCTAGAGTAATGATTAAAACATTGATGAATGAATATGAAACAGACAGAATTAAATATTCAGGTATTTATTTATTTTTCTGTATTGTTTGCATATACATTCGTAAATGAATCATCCTCGGGTTTCAAATGTCAAACGTTAAAGCACTGCTGTATTTATCTCGGATCGGCGATGTCATGTTTGGGGTTATTAACTAACCAGCTTCACTTTCAGAGACATACCTTGAAATGTTAACAGCAGGAGCCTTGTCCCTGCTCTACTAGAGAGCTATTCAAACCCATTCTTATTCCTCACACACCACACACACACACACACACACACACACACCACACACACACACACCACACACACACACACACCACACACACACAGTGTTTTCCTCTCCTCTGGTCCCTGAGAAAGTATCGCTCGATGTCGTCAGAGGCAACCATCTCCATGATGACCAGGATAGAGCGACGTGCAGAGCTTGTTATTGAAGCTGTGTGTGTGTGTGTGTGTGTGTGTGTGTGTGTGTGTGTGTGTGTGTGTGTGTGTGTGTGTGTGTGTGTGTGTGTGTGTGTCTGTGTGTGTGTGTGTGTGTGTGTGTGTCTGTGTGTGTGTGTGTGTGTCTGTGTGTGTGTGTGTGTGTGTGTGTGTGTACATAATGGCTGCTTCTAATGGCATCCTCAGATGGGGCTATGTTTGAGCTCTCTCTCTCTCTTTCTATCTCTTCTCTCTCTCTCTCTCTCTCTCACTCTCTCTCTCTCTCACTCACTCACTCACTCACTCACTCTCACTCTCTTTCTTTCTCTGTATCTCTCTCTCGTTCTGTCTCTTTCTCTCTCTGTCATTCTCTCTCTCTGTATCTCTCTCTCGTTCTCTCTTTCTCTCTCTGTATCTCGCTCTCTCTGTATCTCGCTCTCTCTGTATCTCGCTCTCTCTGTATTTCTCTCGCTCTGTAGCTCTCTCTCATTCTGTCTCTCTCTCTCTCTCATTCTCTCTCTCTCTCTTGTTCTGTCTCTCTCTCTCTCTCTCTCTCTCATTCTCTGTCTCATTCTCTCTCTCTGTATCTCTCGATCTGTCTCTTTCTCTCTCATTCTCTCTCTCTCTCAGGATAGATGGGGATCTGTGAAAGACTGTCATTAAAGATGGACACAGAGAGAGGAGGCAGTTAATTTGTCATGCTGAGGAGTTCAATATATTACATAATTGTATTTCCTTTCATTTGATCTCTTTCACACACACACACACACACACACACACACACACACACACACACACACACACACACACACACACACACACACACACACACACACACACACACACACACACACACACACAGAAACACACACATCTATCTATCTCATAACTCCTCCGTATCTCTCTGTTGTAATTGCTATGTCACTGCTGCAGCAGTCTCTGGCCAGTGCAGTGCAGTCTGTTTACCAATGAAGATAGTCTACTCATCATGATGTTGCTTTTCCCCTCAACATAATGGTATTGACAAACACTCAGAACTAGGGCTGTGGCGGTGATTGTCAAGCAAATAACTGCCGGTCTCACGGTAATTGACCGTTAATTAACATTTAGCATCTCCTGGCTTCCACACATATCCTACAAGCCACTGATGCAGACCTTTAGGAACATCTACATTTTAATAGTAATATAGCCTAAACAATCACAAATAATAAATCCATTATTTATTTTAGACAGGTCTGAAGAAACATGATTTGAAGAAAATGTAGTCTAGTTCAGAAGAACAGAATAGCATACTCTGAGTTGTCCTTATGTTAGGTACTGATCTGGCTATGCCATATGGCTGTGGGCTACACTAGTTCATTTAGCAGGTCCTAATCGTTCTATGCCATATGGCTGTGGGCTACACTAGTTCATTTAGCAGGTCCTAATCGTTCTATGCCATATGGCTGTGGGCTACACTAGTTCATTTAGCAGGTCCTATTCGTTCTATGCCATATGGCTGTGGGCTACACTAGTTCATTTAGCAGGTCCTAATCGTTCTATGCCATATGGCTGTGGGCTACACTAGTTCATTTAGCAGGTCCTAATCGTTCTATGCCATATGGCTGTGGGCTACACTAGTTCATTTAGCAGGTCCTAATCGTTCTATGCCATATGGCTGTGGGCTACACTAGTTCATTTAGCAGGTCCTAATCGTTCTATGCCATATGGCTGTGGGCTACACTAGTTCATTTAGCAGGTCCTAATCGTTCTATGCCATATGGCTGTGGGCTACACTAGTTCATTTAGCAGGTCCTGATCGTTCTATGCCATATGGCTGTGGGCTACACTAGTTCATTTAGCAGGTCCTAATCGTTCTATGCCATATGGCTGTGGGCTACACTAGTTCATTTAGCAGGTCCTAATCGTTCTATGCCATATGGCTGTGGGCTACACTAGTTCATTTAGCAGGTCCTATCGTTCTATGCCATATGGCTGTGGGCTACACTAGTTCATTTAGCAGGTCCTGATCGTTCTATGCCATATGGCTGTGGGCTACACTAGTTCATTTAGCAGGTCCTGATCGTTCTATGCCATATGGCTGTGGGCTACACTAGTTCATTTAGCAGGTCCTGATCGTTCTATGCCATATGGCTGTGGGCTACACTAGTTCATTTAGCAGGTCCTAATCGTTCTATGCCATATGGCTGTGGGCTACACTAGTTCATTTAGCAGGTCCTAATCGTTCTATGCCATATGGCTGTGGGCTACACTAGTTCATTTAGCAGGTCCTAATCGTTCTATGCCATATGGCTGTGGGCTACACTAGTTCATTTAGCAGGTCCTAATCGTTCTATGCCATATGGCTGTGGGCTACACTAGTTCATTAGCAGGTCCTAATCGTTCTATGCCATATGGCTGTGGGCTACACTAGTTCATTTAGCAGGTCCTAATCGTTCTATGCCATATGGCTGTGGGCTACACTAGTTCATTTAGCAGGTCCTAACGTTCTATGCCATATGGCTGTGGGCTACTAGTTCCATATGGCTGTGGGCTACACTAGTTCATTTAGCAAGTCCTGATCGTTCTATGCCATATGGCTGTGGGCTACACTAGTTCATTTAGCAGGTCCTGATCGTTCTATGCCATATGGCTGTGGGCTACACTAGTTCATTTAGCAGGTCCTAATCTTTCTATGCCATATGGCTGTGGGCTACACTAGTTCATTTAGCAGGTCCTAATCGTTCTATGCCATATGGCTGTGGGCTACACTAGTTCATTTAGCAGGTCCTAATCGTTCTATGCCATATGGCTGTGGGCTACACTAGTTCATTTAGCAGGTCCTAATCGTTCTATGCCATATGGCTGTGGGCTACACTAGTTCATTTAGCAGGTCCTAATCGTTCTATGCCATATGGCTGTGGGCTACACTAGTTCATTTAGCAGGTCCTAATCGTTCTATGCCATATGGCTGTGGGCTACACTAGTTCATTTAGCAGGTCCTAATCGTTCTATGCCATATGGCTGTGGGCTACACTAGTTCATTTAGCAGGTCCTAATCGTTCTATGCCATATGGCTGTGGGCTACATTAGTTCATTTAGCAGGTCCTAATCGTTCTATGCCATATGGCTGTGGGCTACAGTAGTTCATTTAGCAGGTCCTAATCGTTCTATGCCATATGGCTGTGGGCTACACTAGTTCATTTAGCAGGTCCTATTCGTTCTATGCCATATGGCTGTGGCTACACTAGTTCATTTAGCAGGTCCTGATCGTTCTATGCCATATGGCTGTGGGCTACACTAGTTCATTTAGCAGGTCCTAATCGTTCTATGCCATATGGCTGTGGGCTACACTAGTTCATTTAGCAGGTCCTATTCGTTCTATGCCATATGGCTGTGGGCTACACTAGTTCATTTAGCAGGTCCTGATCGTTCTATGCCATATGGCTGTGGGCTACACTAGTTCATTTAGCAGGTCCTGATCGTTCTATGCCATATGGCTGTGGGCTACACTAGTTCATTTAGCAGGTCCTAATCTTTCTATGCCATATGGCTGTGGGCTACACTAGTTCATTTAGCAGGTCCTAATCGTTCTATGCCATATGGCTGTGGGCTACACTAGTTCATTTAGCAGGTCCTAATCGTTCTATGCCATATGGCTGTGGGCTACACTAGTTCATTTAGCAGGTCCTAATCGTTCTATGCCATATGGCTGTGGGCTACACTAGTTCATTTAGCAGGTCCTAATCGTTCTATGCCATATGGCTGTGGGCTACACTAGTTCATTTAGCAGGTCCTAATCGTTCTATGCCATATGGCTGTGGGCTACACTAGTTCATTTAGCAGGTCCTAATCGTTCTATGCCATATGGCTGTGGGCTACACTAGTTCATTTAGCAGGTCCTAATCGTTCTATGCCATATGGCTGTGGGCTACACTAGTTCATTTAGCAGGTCCTAATCGTTCTATGCCATATGGCTGTGGGCTACACTAGTTCATTTAGCAGGTCCTAATCGTTCTATGCCATATGGCTGTGGGCTACACTAGTTCATTTAGCAGGTCCTAATCGTTCTATGCCATATGGCTGTGGGCTACACTAGTTCATTTAGCAGGTCCTAATCGTTCTATGCCATATGGCTGTGGGCTACACTAGTTCATTTAGCAGACAAGATTTGCTTAGAATTCCGTGTCATTTTATAGTATGAAGAAACACACCTGAACAAAACTGAATAAAATAGAAAGGATATTTTCTCAATGATTTGAGGGTTGTGCGCACATGCGGCTATTCTGTGTTGAGCGGTTAACAAAGAAATAGGTATTCCTACAGTATATGTTTAATTTAGAGTTATTCATGTAACTTTAGTTGTTCTACAAACGTTGGGCTATATGTTTTCATGTTTAATACATTGTAAGGCTGCATGATGAGACTCTAATGATGATTTTTTTAAAGTTGCATGAAAGGCATGAGCTCTGCTTTGTTTTTTTGTGCAGGCTGTACACACTTCATCAGTCTCTCGTTCACAATTTGACAAGCACTTGATAAGGCCTCGAATTTCCCCTTTGTGCGGCCATAATCCCCCTAAAAACATTGGTGCCTTTTGTGGCCAGTGGCCGTTGTGCCCTTGGGCTGAATATAATAATTATAATTCCTTTCTCCCGCCTGCGTGTCAAAGCACCTCTCACTCACATGGCTCTCAATCAACTGCTTTGCTTTATCTTGGCCAGGTCGCAATTGTAAATGAGAACTTGTTCTCAACTTGCCTACCTGGTTAAATAAAGGTGAAATAAAATATAAAATAAAATAAAATATGACCGGAACTTTCTCACAGGCTACAAGTGAAGACACATCGGGTACGCAACTGCACGCATCCTTATCCAATTCCCGAGGCGCATATTGAAGATATCGTCAACCAACAAGATGAGTAGGCCTAACAAACAGCAAAAGCACTAGCCCTATGTCAATCTACTATCCCCCGTAGTACAAAAGTAAGACCTATTCTGTGCGAGAAATAAATATTCCAAACATAGTGCGGGACAGTTGTGGGATGCAATAGATCTCATATTAAAAGCTGTTTTAACAGATAAAAACGTTTTGCTTAAAATGTTGATAAACTATTAGACTATTTCTTCACATTATAAGCGTAGAAATGTGCACATGGCAGTAGGATATAAGAGTGAAGCAGGAAAACATCATTATCAAAAGTGACCACAAATTTGTTTTTATGGTGAAAATGATCTTCCTCAAACGTGATACAGGTCGCAATTGTAAATGAGAACTTGTTCTCAACTTGCCTACCTGGTTAAATAAAGGTGAAATAAATAAATAAAATAAAATAAAAAAATAAAATACTCACGTGCTGCGTATGTGTATGCCAGTTAGGCTCTACACCTGTTGTAAAGCGGATTCGTGTGCTTTTAAGAAGTTATTTCGCCACTTTAGTTGTGATACAAACCTTATCAAAACATATAGGCCATAGGGCTAGGCTACATGAGGTGTGCAACTATGATTAGTAAAAGCATACGCTGTTTGCCTTAACTTTTTAGGGTATAGGGGGCAGTATTTTCGATTTCGGATGAATATCGTGCCCAGAGTAAACTGCCTAATACTCGGGCCCAGAGTCAAATATTTGCTTTGTTTTGTGTTTCTGTCTGTGATCTAGTGTCCTTAGTCTGTGATCTAGTGTCCTTAGGCTATGATCTAGGGTTAGTGTCCTTAGTCTGTGATCTAGTGTCCTTCGTCTGTGATCTAGTGTCCTTAGTCTGTGATCTAGGGTTAGTGTCCTTAGTCTGTGATCTAGTGTCCTTAGTCTGTGATCTAGGGTTAGTGTCCTTAGGCTATGATCTAGGGTTAGTGTCCTTAGTCTGTGATCTAGTGTCCTTAGTCTGTGATCTAGTGTCCTTAGTCTGTGATCTAGTGTCCTTAGTCTGTGATATAGGGTTAGTGTCCTTAGTCTGCGATCTAGTGTCCTTAGTCTGTGATCTAGGGTTAGTGTCCTTAGTCTGTGATCTAGTGTCCTTAGTCTGTGATCTAGTGCCCTTAGTCTGTGATCTAGTGTCCTTAGTCTGTGATCTAGGGTTAGTGTCCTTAGTCTGTGATCTAGTGTCCTTAGTCTGTGATCTAGTGTCCTTAGTCTGTGATCTAGAGTTAGTGTCCTTAGCCTGTGATCTAGGGTTAGTGTCCTTAGTCTGTGATCTAGGGTTAGTGTCCTTAGGCTATGATCTAGTGTCCTTAGTCTGTGATCTAGTGTCCTTAGTCTGTGATCTAGTGTCCTTAGTCTGTGATCTAGAGTTAGTGTCCTTAGTCTGTGATCTAGTGTCCTTAGTCTGTGATCTAGAGTTAGTGTCCTTAGCCTGTTATCTAGGGTTAGTGTCCTTAGTCTGTGATCTAGGGTTAGTGTCCTTAGGCTATGATCTAGTGTCCTTAGGCTGTGATCTAGTGTCCTTAGTCTGTGATCTAGTGTCCTTAGTCTGTGATCTAGAGTTAGTGTCCTTAGTCTGTGATCTAGTGTCCTTAGTCTGTGATCTAGAGTTAGTGTCCTTAGCCTGTGATCTAGGGTTAGTGTCCTTAGTCTGTGATCTAGGGTTAGTGTCCTTAGGCTATGATCTATTGTCCTTAGTCTGTGATCTAGTGTCCTTCGTCTGTGATCTAGTGTCCTTAGTCTGTGATCTAGGGTTAGTGTCCTTAGGCTATGATCTAGGGTTAGTGTCCTTAGTCTGTGATCTAGTGTCCTTAGTCTGTGATCTAGTGTCCTTAGTCTGTGATCTAGTGTCCTTAGTCTGTGATCTAGGGTTAGTGTCCTTAGTCTGTGATCTAGGCTTAGTGTCCTTAGTCTGTGATCTAGTGTCCTTAGTCTGTGATCTAGGGTTAGTGTCCTTAGTCTGTGATCTAGTGTCCTTCGTCTGTGATCTAGTGTCCTTAATCTGTGATCTAGGGTTAGTGTCCTTAGTCTGCGATCTAGTGTCCTTAGTCTGTGATCTAGGGTTAGTGTCCTTAGTCTGTGATCTAGTGTCCTTAGTCTGTGATCTAGTGTCCTTAGTCTGTGATCTAGTGTCCTTAGTCTGTGATCTAGGGTTAGTGTCCTTAGTCTGTGATCTAGTGTCCTTAGTCTGTGATCTAGTGTCCTTAGTCTGTGATCTAGAGTTAGTGTCCTTAGCCTGTGATCTAGGGTTAGTGTCCTTAGTCTGTGATCTAGGGTTAGTGTCCTTAGGCTATGATCTAGTGTCCTTAGTCTGTGATCTAATGTCCTTAGTCTGTGATCTAGTGTCCTTAGTCTGTGATCTAGAGTTAGTGTCCTTATTCTGTGATCTAGTGTCCTTAGTCTGTGATCTAGAGTTAGTGTCCTTAGCCTGTGATCTAGGGTTAGTGTCCTTAGTCTGTGATCTAGGGTTAGTGTCCTTAGGCTATGATCTATTGTCCTTAGTCTGTGATCTAGTGTCCTTCGTCTGTGATCTAGTTTCAACTGTTCTGCCTGCGGCTACGGAACCCTGACCTGTTCACCGGATGTGCTTGTTGCACCCTCGACAACTACAATGATTATTATTATTTGACCATGCTGGTCATTTATGAACATTTTAACATCTTGACCATGTTCTGTTATAATATCCACCCGGCACAGCCAGAAGAGGACTGGCCACCCCTCATAGCCTGGTTCCTCTCTAGGTTTCTTCCTAGGTTTTTGGCCTTTCTAGGGAGTTTTTCCTAGGGAGTTTTTCCTAGCCACCGTGCCTCTTTCACATGCATTGCTTGCTGTTTGGGGTTTTAGGCTGGGTTTCTGTACAGCACTTTGAGATTTCAGCTGATATACGAAGGGCTATATAAATAAATTTGATTTGATTTGATCTAGTGTCCTTAGTCTGTGATCTAGTGTCCTTAGTCTGTGATCTAGGGTTAGTGTCCTTAGGCTATGATCTAGGGTTAGTGTCCTTAGTCTGTGATCTAGTGTCCTTAGTCTGTGATCTAGGGTTAGTGTCCTTAGTCTGTGATCTAGTGTCCTTCGTCTGTGATCTAGTGTCCTTAGTCTGTGATCTAGGGTTAGTGTCCTTAGTCTGCGATCTAGTGTCCTTAGTCTGTGATCTAGGGTTAGTGTCCTTAGTCTGTGATCTAGTGTCCTTAGTCTGTGATCTAGTGTCCTTAGTCTGTGATCTAGTGTCCTTAGTCTGTGATCTAGGGTTAGTGTCCTTAGTCTGTGATCTAGTGTCCTTAGTCTGTGATCTAGTGTCCTTAGTCTGTGATCTAGAGTTAGTGTCCTTAGCCTGTGATCTAGGGTTAGTGTCCTTAGTCTGTGATCTAGGGTTAGTGTCCTTAGGCTATGATCTAGGGTTAGTGTCCTTAGTCTGTGATCTAGTGTCCTTAGTCTGTGATCTAGTGTCCTTAGTCTGTGATCTAGGGTTAGTGTCCTTAGTCTGTGATCTAGGCTTAGTGTCCTTAGTCTGTGATCTAGTGTCCTTAGTCTGTGATCTAGGGTTAGTGTCCTTAGTCTGTGATCTAGTGTCCTTCGTCTGTGATCTAGTGTCCTTAATCTGTGATCTAGGGTTAGTGTCCTTAGTCTGCGATCTAGTGTCCTTAGTCTGTGATCTAGGGTTAGTGTCCTTAGTCTGTGATCTAGTGTCCTTAGTCTGTGATCTAGTGTCCTTAGTCTGTGATCTAGTGTCCTTAGTCTGTGATCTAGGGTTAGTGTCCTTAGTCTGTGATCTAGTGTCCTTAGTCTGTGATCTAGTGTCCTTAGTCTGTGATCTAGAGTTAGTGTCCTTAGCCTGTGATCTAGGGTTAGTGTCCTTAGTCTGTGATCTAGGGTTAGTGTCCTTAGGCTATGATCTAGTGTCCTTAGTCTGTGATCTAATGTCCTTAGTCTGTGATCTAGTGTCCTTAGTCTGTGATCTAGAGTTAGTGTCCTTATTCTGTGATCTAGTGTCCTTAGTCTGTGATCTAGAGTTAGTGTCCTTAGCCTGTGATCTAGGGTTAGTGTCCTTAGTCTGTGATCTAGGGTTAGTGTCCTTAGGCTATGATCTATTGTCCTTAGTCTGTGATCTAGTGTCCTTCGTCTGTGATCTAGTTTCAACTGTTCTGCCTGCGGCTACGGAACCCTGACCTGTTCACCGGATGTGCTTGTTGCACCCTCGACAACTACAATGATTATTATTATTTGACCATGCTGGTCATTTATGAACATTTTAACATCTTGACCATGTTCTGTTATAATATCCACCCGGCACAGCCAGAAGAGGACTGGCCACCCCTCATAGCCTGGTTCCTCTCTAGGTTTCTTCCTAGGTTTTTGGCCTTTCTAGGGAGTTTTTCCTAGGGAGTTTTTCCTAGCCACCGTGCCTCTTTCACATGCATTGCTTGCTGTTTGGGGTTTTAGGCTGGGTTTCTGTACAGCACTTTGAGATTTCAGCTGATATACGAAGGGCTATATAAATAAATTTGATTTGATTTGATCTAGTGTCCTTAGTCTGTGATCTAGTGTCCTTAGTCTGTGATCTAGGGTTAGTGTCCTTAGGCTATGATCTAGGGTTAGTGTCCTTAGTCTGTGATCTAGTGTCCTTAGTCTGTGATCTAGGGTTAGTGTCCTTAGTCTGTGATCTAGTGTCCTTCGTCTGTGATCTAGTGTCCTTAGTCTGTGATCTAGGGTTAGTGTCCTTAGTCTGCGATCTAGTGTCCTTAGTCTGTGATCTAGGGTTAGTGTCCTTAGTCTGTGATCTAGTGTCCTTAGTCTGTGATCTAGTGTCCTTAGTCTGTGATCTAGTGTCCTTAGTCTGTGATCTAGGGTTAGTGTCCTTAGTCTGTGATCTAGTGTCCTTAGTCTGTGATCTAGTGTCCTTAGTCTGTGATCTAGAGTTAGTGTCCTTAGCCTGTGATCTAGGGTTAGTGTCCTTAGTCTGTGATCTAGGGTTAGTGTCCTTAGGCTATGATCTAGTGTCCTTAGTATGTGATCTAGTGTCCTTAGTCTGTGATCTAGTGTCCTTAGTCTGTGATCTAGAGTTAGTGTCCTTAGTCTGTGATCTAGGGTTAGTGTCCTTAGTCTGTGATCTAGGGTTAGTGTCCTTTGTGATCTAGGGTTAGTGTCCTTAGTCTGTGATCTAGGGTTAGTGTCCTTAGTCTGATCTAAAACACGACAGTGAATATTTCAGTACACTACAGTCTGCAAAAACACTACAGTAAATACTATTTGATTTGATTTGATCTAGTGTCCTTAGTCTGTGATCTAGTGTCCTTAGTCTGTGATCTAGGGTTAGTGTCCTTAGGCTATGATCTAGGGTTAGTGTCCTTAGTCTGTGATCTAGTGTCCTTAGTCTGTGATCTAGGGTTAGTGTCCTTAGTCTGTGATCTAGTGTCCTTCGTCTGTGATCTAGTGTCCTTAGTCTGTGATCTAGGGTTAGTGTCCTTAGTCTGCGATCTAGTGTCCTTAGTCTGTGATCTAGGGTTAGTGTCCTTAGTCTGTGATCTAGTGTCCTTAGTCTGTGATCTAGTGTCCTTAGTCTGTGATCTAGTGTCCTTAGTCTGTGATCTAGGGTTAGTGTCCTTAGTCTGTGATCTAGTGTCCTTAGTCTGTGATCTAGAGTTAGTGTCCTTAGCCTGTGATCTAGGGTTAGTGTCCTTAGTCTGTGATCTAGGGTTAGTGTCCTTAGGCTATGATCTAGTGTCCTTAGTATGTGATCTAGTGTCCTTAGTCTGTGATCTAGTGTCCTTAGTCTGTGATCTAGAGTTAGTGTCCTTAGTCTGTGATCTAGTGTCCTTAGTCTGTGATCTAGGGTTAGTGTCCTTTGTGATCTAGGGTTAGTGTCCTTAGTCTGTGATCTAGGGTTAGTGTCCTTAGTCTGATCTAAAACACGACAGTGAATATTTCAGTACACTACAGTCTGCAAAAACACTACAGTAAATACTATAGTAATCTTACCACAGTATACACTATAGTCTTCTTTCATGTGGGGTGTCCCTGTTTTTTCCAGGTCTCTGGCCCACTCTGACCCTGTATCTGTTTCAGACCGTTTTGGCTGTGCTGCTGAATAGGTACAACAGTGTTAATGACCCCAGCCACGAGTGACTCAGAGAGGAATGGTTCCTGGCCCCACCAGCTCTGCAGAGAGAGAGAGAGAGAGAGAGAGAGAGAGAGAGAGAGAGAGAGAGACAGAGGCAGTGGCCCACTTAGACATACCTCTGTCCTCTACTTCTTTATTCTGCCCTCTTTTACTGCTCTCTCTCTCTCTTTCTCTCTCTCTCTCTCTCTCTCTCTCTCTCTCTCTCTCTCTCTCTCTCTCTCTCTCTCTCTCTCTCTCTCTCTCTCTCTCTCTCTCTCTCTCCTCTCTCTTCTCTCTCTCTCTCTCTCTCTCTCTCTCTCTCTCTCTCTCTCTCTCTCTCTCTCTCTCTCTCTCTCTCTCTCTTTGTCTTCACCCAGTAATTGAAATGTAATTCCTCCAACCTGACAAAACCCAGAGAAATGGATCTGGACTCATCAGCTGAAGCAGTTGTATTGATATTTCCTGTAGCAGTTTTATATCTCTGAGTACATCCCAAATGGCACCCTATTCCCTATATAGTGCACTACTTTTAACAAGTCTTATGTGGCCCTGGTCAAGGGGGAGGAGTGGAGGGGAGAGAGGAGGGGTAAGGGGGAGGAGTAGGGGAGAGGTGAGAGGGGTGAGTAGGGGGTGAGGGGGTGATGGGAAGAGAGGAGAGGAGGAGGGTGGTTAAACTTTTTCTGTTCAACAGGAAGCCGGTTGTCTGCAGTGAGAAGAGAAGCACCTCTTGGAGCGGTGCCAGGCCACTGCAGGGGTGTGGACAACCTGACACCGCAGCCTGGGCCCAGGGCCACACAGGAGCACACATACACATACAGCTCTGGTCTAAAGTAGTGCACTATAAATTAACCCTATTCTCTATATAGAGCTCTGGTCTAAAGTAGTGCACTATAAATGGAACCCTATTCTCTATATAGAGCTCTGGTCTAAAGTAGTGCACTATAAATTGAACCCTATTCTCTATATAGAGCTCTGGTCAAAAGTAGTGCACTATAAATGGAACCCTATTCCCTATATAGAGCTCTGGTCTAAAGTAGTTCACTATAAATGGAACCCTATTTCCTATATAGAGCTCTGGTCTAAAGTAGTGCACTACAGGGAACAGGCAGCCAGAGCCTACATTATCACAGTCTACTGGACCAGGGGTGAGGTCAGTTCACATTCCACCAGCTAGTCCACAGGCCTGCCTGGCAGGAAAAGAGCTCAAACATTGTTGTGGTTCTTAGGTCTTGGTTCCAATCCGTCTCCGTGTACCATATAAAATGCACCGTGGTCGAAAGGATAGACCAAATAATCACAGACCAGGGAGATGGAGAGAGACCAGGGAGATAGAGAAATACCAGGGATATGGAGAGAGAGACCAGGGATATGGAGAGAGAGACCAGGGATATGGAGAGAGAGACCAGGGATATGGAGAGAGAGACCAGGGATATGGAGAGAGAGACCAGGGATATGGAGAGAGACCAGGGATATGGAGAGAGACCAGGGAGATGGAGAGAGACCAGGGAGATGGAGAGAGAGACCAGGGATATGGAGAGAGGACAGGAGTGTGGAGAGAGACCAGGGAGATGAGAGAGAAGACCAGGGATATGGAGAGAGAGACCAGGGATATGGAAGAGAGAGACCAGGGAGATGGAGAGAGAGACCAGGGAGATGGAGAGAGAGACCAGGGAGATTGGAGAGAGACCAGGGAGATGGAGAGAGAGACCAGGGAGATGGAGAAAGACCAGGGAGATGGAGAGAGAGACCAGGGATATGGAGAGAGAGACCAGGGAGATGGAGAGAGATACCAGGGAGATAGAGAGAGAGACCAGGGAGATGGAGAGAGAGACCAGGGATATGGAGAGAGAGACCAGGGATATGGAGAGAGAGACCAGGGATATGGAGAGAGAGACCAGGGAGATGGAGAGAGAGACCAGGGAGATGGAGAGAGAGACCAGGGAGATGGAGAGAGAGACCAGGGAGATGGAGAGAGAGACCAGGGAGATGGAGAGAGAGACCAGGGAGATGGAGAGAGAGACCAGGGAGATAGAGAGAGAGACAAGGGAGATAGAGAGAGAGACCAGAGAGATGGACAGACCGGGGGGATAGATAGAGAGACCAGGGATATGGAGAGAGAGACCAGGAAGATGGAGAGAGACAAGGGAGATGGAGAGAGACAAGGGAGATGGAGAGAGAGACCAGGGAGATGGAGAGAGAGAGACCAGGGAGATAGATAGAGAGAGAGACCAGGGATATGGAGAGAGAGACCAGGGATATGGAGAGAGAGACCAGGGGATAGAGAGAGATCAGGGGGAGGGACAGACCAGGGAGATAGATAGAGAGAGAGACCAGGGAGATAGATAGAGAGAGAGACCTGGGAGAGAGATAGAGAGAGAGACCAGGGAGATAGATAGAGAGAGAGACCAGGGGGATAGAGAGAGACCAGGGAGATAGATAGAGAGAGAGACTAGGGAGCTAGATAGAGAGAGAGACCAAGGAGATAGATAGAGAGACAGACCGGGGAGATAGATAGAGAGAGAGACCAGGGAGATAGATAGAGAGAGAGACCAGGGGGATAGAGAGAGACCAGGGGGATAGAGAGAGACCAGGGGTAAGGGCAGACCACACAGATCCTTAGGACATCCAGCTGGAAGGACCATATAAAATATACCGCGGTCGCAGGACATTGGTTTGTTGGTTCTAATCCAGCTGGAAGGACCATATAAAATGTACCGCGGTCGCAGGACATTGGTTTGTTGGTTCTAATCCAGCTGGAAGGACCATATAAAATGTACCGTGGTCGCAAGACATTGCATGACAACACACATTATGAGTTACTGTCAGTCAGTGTGAGAACTGTACTGCTAATATCCAAACCAACACATCGATACACACACACACAGTGACACACACACACACACACACACACACACACACACACACACACACACACACACACACACACACAGTGACACACACACAAATAGTGACACACACACACACAGTGACACACACGCAGTGACACACACACACAGTGACACACACACACACACACAGTGACACACACACAGTGACACACACACACACACACAGTGACACACACACAGTGACACACACACACAGTGACACACACACAGTGACACACGCACACACAGTGACACACACACACACAGTGACACACACACACACAGTGACACACACACACACAGTGACACACACACACAGTGACACACACACAGTGACACACACACAGTGACACACACACACAAACACAAACAACACATTTAAAAATCAGCAGACTAGCAGTTGCTGGACTAGTGTTGGTAGGTAACATCTATCTAAACAGCTCCAAGGCGAGGCTGGGCATGAGACTCAAACGGCACCCTATTCCCTATGTAGTGCACTACTTTAAACCAGGACCCATAGTGCACCCTATTCCCTATGTAGTGCACTACTTTAAACCAGGACCCATAGTGCACCCTATTCCCTATGTAGTGCACTACTTTAAACCAGGAACCATAGTGCACCCTATTCCCTATGTAGTGCACTACTTTAAACCAGGACCCATAGTGCACCCTATTCCCTATGTAGTGCACTACTTTAAACCAGGACCCATAGTGCACCCTATTCCCTATGTAGTGCACTACTTTAAGCCAGGACCCATAGTGCATCCTATTCCCTATGTAGTGAACTACTTTAGATCAGGGCCCATAATGCACTATATATGAAATAGGGTGCCATTTTGGACATACCCAGTGTGTTGTGGCCTGGGAGTAGGGTCCTCAAGGTGATTACATACCAGTGCACCAGTGTACCAGTGTACCAGTGTACCAGTGTACCAGTATACCAGTGTACCAGTGTACCAGTATACCAGTATACCAGTATACCAGTGTACCAGTGTACCAGTATACCAGTGTACCAGTGTACCAGTGTACCAGTGTACCAGTCTACCAGTGTACCAGTGTACCAGTGTACCAGTGTACCAATGTACCAGTCTACCAGTCTACCAGTATACCAGTGTACCAGTATACCAGTGTACCAATGTACCAGTCTACCAGTATACCAGTGTACCAGTGTACCAATGTACCAGTGTACCAGTGTACCAATGTACCAGTGTACCATAAACAGTGTTTTTTTAACATGGATCTCCTGAAAGCTACACCAAGGAACATGAGTTTAACATTTCATACTGATATGCTGCAAGCATACTACACAGATCATACACGTTAACCTTAGCTAGCTAGCAGTAGCATACTACACAGATCATACACGTTAACGTTAGCTAGCTAACAGTAGCATACTACACAGATCATACACGTTAACGT
This sequence comes from Salmo trutta, assembly GCF_901001165.1. Taxonomy (NCBI): domain Eukaryota; kingdom Metazoa; phylum Chordata; class Actinopteri; order Salmoniformes; family Salmonidae; genus Salmo; species Salmo trutta. The sequence continues at coordinate 5,351,114 of NC_042981.1, read as the reverse complement.
TAGCTAGCTAACAGTAGCATACTACACAGATCATACACGTTAACGTTAGCTAGCTAGCATACTACACAGATCATACACGTTAACGTTAGCTAGCTAGCATACTACACAGATCATACACGTTAACGTTAGCTAGCTAACAGTAGCATACTACACAGATCATACAGGTTAACGTTAGCTAGCTAGCAGTAGCATACTACACAGATCATACACGTTAACCTTAGCTAGCTAGCAGTAGCATACTACACAGATCATACACGTTAACGTTAGCTGGCTAGCAGTAGCATACTACACAGATCATACACGTTAACGTTAGCTAGCTAACAGTAGCATACTACACAGATCATACACGTTAACGTTAGCTAGCTAACAGTAGCATACTACACAGATCATACACGTTAACGTTAGCTGGCTAGCAGTAGCATACTACACAGATCATACACGTTAACGTTAGCTAGCTAACAGTAGCATACTACACAGATCATACATGTTAACGTTAGCTAGCTAACAGTAGCATACTACACAGATCATACACGTTAACGTTAGCTAGCTAGCATACTACACAGATCATACACGTTAACGTTAGCTATTGAGCCAGACAGCTAACATTAGCTAGCTAGCTAACAGTAGCATACCACACAGCATACTACACAGATCATACACGTTAACGTTAGCTATTGAGCCAGCCAGACCGTTAGCATTAGCTAGCTAGCTAACAGTAGCATACTACACAGCATACTACACAGATCATACACATTAACGTTAGCTATTGAGACAGCCAGACAGTTAACATTAGCTAGCTAGCTAACAGTACGCTTTAACTTGCAATGAAAATGACTTTCTAACAAAATTTGAAACGTATAAAATATCTGAAAATGTAGCTAGCTAGACTCTCTTACCCGTGTATATGGATGGAAGCTTCTCCCTCTCTGTCACGGACGCCACGGTTGCTCTTAGTTTAAAGATGTAATCCGAAGACAGGTGTTTTATACAACAGTCTTCTGTGTGTGTTCTCTTTTCGACTCCCTCTGCATATTTGCAAACAAACGACCTACATTTTCTCCATCTCCTTAGCTATCATATTCTGCTTCCACCGGGAATTCCACTGATTTCAGAACCTGGTCCTCCAGAAAGTGGAGAGCATTAGCAACACTTTGGAAGTTATTTGTGACATCTTCAAAAAATCTGCGTTAGAAAGGATTACCTACACATACTGAGCAGCTCATGTTGTAGACAGAAGCATGCTACATGGCAGACCAATCAGAACTCATCTCTCGGCATGTCCAACCCATCATTATCTCAGCCAATCATGGACTTTTTCCATGGCTAAACCAACTAGGTTTGTAATTTATTAAGGCACATGAAAGTTCACATGTTCTAGAAGGCATTTCTGCCTTTAAAAAAATAAAAAGTTAAAATGCATCTCCTGTGAAGTAGTGACGAGCGACATATGCTTAGTTTCCTGAAATTAGTCACATATTGTCAATAATGCCACTTTTTCCTCCAATTCTCTTCTCTCCTTCCTCCTCTTCTCTCCTTCCTCTCCTCCTCTTCTCCTTTTCCTCCCACCCTCTTCTCTCCTTCCTCCTCTCCTCTTCTCCTTTCCTCCTCTCCTCTTCTCTCCTTCCTCTCCTCCTCTTCTCTCCTTCCTCCTCTCCTCTTCTCTCCTTCCTCCTCTCCTCTTCTCTCCTTCCTCCTCTCCTCTTCTCCTTTTCCTCCTCTCCTCTTCTCTCTTTCCTCTCCTCTTCTCTCCTTCCTCCTCTCCTCTTCTCTCCTTCCTCCTCTCCTCTTCTCTCCTTCCTCTCCTCCTCTTCTCTCCTTCCTCCCACCCTCTTCTCTTTTCCTCTCCTCTCTTCTCCTTCCCTTCTCTACTTCCTGCTCTGATGTCTTAAGCTCCACTATTATTATTTTTATAACTCTTATTATTATTATTGTTATTATAATTCAACCACTGAAACCTCTGCTGTTTAATACAGTATGTGTCCCTCCCTAAGACCTATCTATTCGCTCTTATAATTTGAATTAACATCTCGTTCTCCCTCCCTCCCTCTCCC